>NW_004955438.1:12912364-12980412 GCF_000276665.1 Chinchilla lanigera
GAGAGAGAGAGAGAGAGAGAGAGAGAGAGAGAGAGAGAGGATTTTTCTCTCTTTACCATGTTGGGGACACTGCATGAAGGTGACATCTGCAAGCCAAGATGGGGACCCTCCCAGACCCCAACCATGTTAGCACCCTCATCCTGAACTTCTAGAACAATGAGAGATACATGCTTGTTGTCTAAGCCACTCTTGTCCATGGTTGACAAAGCAGATCAAGATGGTAGGGTCTGTTGGGTGCTGTGTTTGCTCCCCTCCTGACAGCTCCAGTTTTCAGTCAGAGTTAGAGGATCACAAAACCAGCCTTCAGTAGCCTCCCTGAATGTCAGGGTTCCATGCCCTAAACTTGCTCCTCCTCTCCTTTCTTTCCCCAGCAGACTGCATCTTGATGCCCAAAGGTTTTCTGAGCAGAAGCCAAGAAATCTCCTTCGAGTGCGGATTGGTCTTGCTTTAACCTGGACTCTCCAGGTTCAACTGCCCACCCTGTTATTTTCCTGTCCTGTGCTCCATGGGCTATGGTCTGAATGTTTATGTTTTCCAAGATCCATATGTTTAAACCTAATACCCTGTGATGTTACTAGAAGATGTGGACTTTGGATGGTGATTACATTGTGAGGTGGAGCCCCTTGTATAAAGGAATAGTATCATTGTTTTAAAAAGACCCCAGAGAACTGCCTTGCTCCTTCCACTATGTAAGAACCCAGTGAGAAGGTGCCACTGAAAAACAAGAAAGCCAGACCAAATCTGCTAGCACAGCACCTTGATCTTAAACTTCCTAGCCTCTAGAGTGGTAAGAAGTCAATTTCTGTTGCTTACTAGCCACTTAATTGATGGTATTGTGTTACATCAACCTAAATGGACTAAGACATGTTTTCAGACCTTTGTTCTTCTAGCAACTTGTTTCTATTGTGTAACTACACACAATGGTCTGTTTTTTAATAATGAAGACATTGTGTGGCCAAGTGTGGTGGTGCACACCTGCAATCCCAACACTCAGGAGGCTGAGGCAGGAGGATCACTGTGAGTGCGAGACCAGCCTGGGCTACAAAGTGAGCTCAAGGCCAGCCTGGACTGCATAGTGAGACCCCATCTCGAAAAAACAACAACAACAACAACAAAAACATTGTAGACCCCAGCTTCTACTGTCCCCGAAGCCAACACATGTGACTCTTCAGATCCTGATATGGCCATGGAGTGGGTACCTGGGATAATTCCCCAAAGTGCACCAGACTCTAGCCCAAGGCCTTTCATTTCCAGCCCTCTGAATTATTTTAGGGGAAGGATCTAACATTGGGAACCAGTGGAATTTCCCCAGGGGTCATAGGCCAACCAGGCAATGTGATATGTGTTGTCTTGGGCCTCTGGCCACGGACAGACTGAGGCCAGGTTGGGCCACATCACATTTACCATCCATGATAAAAATCTCCCATGGGACTCAACAGTCTGGACGTTTTGAGAGAATGAAAATTCTGTGTGGTTCTTGCAAGAATCCAGCTCTTAGGAGAAAGGAGTCTCTTACCCTGATTCTGACGATGACACTTGGACAACACAACCATTGCTTGGAAGCTAAGGGCTGTCTATGGTACACTGCTCATGGCACCAGAAGGTATTTCCCAGAGAAAAGAGATGAAGCTCATGGGCCCTAATATTCCCTGGAATCCTGGAGTTTGGACATTTCACTAGAGGTAGATTTCATCCAGTGTCTCCATCACACAGGAGCATAAACTGTCATCCAGAGTCGGAAAGTGATGGCATAGCCAGGGGATGGGGACAAGTTTCAGATGCAAGTTATTCTTTGTACCTCCTGAATTATGTAATTGCAGAAGAATTGCATCAGCTTTCTGAGTCTTAGTCTCCACATCTGTAAAATGGGGCTCAGGGTATTAACCTCTGTTTTTTCCTTCGCCAAATCATGCACTTGTTTGGGGAAGGACCATGCCAAACTCTTTCCAACACAGAGCCTGGTAGAGTAGTCCTGGCTTCATCAAAGGGTGGGAACAAACCATATAAAGCCATTCCTTGCCCCTAGGCCATCTACCACACATTCATTTCCTTCATGAGTTCATTCATTTGCCTAATGTTTAGTGTCATTGTCTACATGCTAGGGACACAGCAGTGAGGGAGATAGATTTGAAGCCTACAAGTGACTGATGGGGTCAAACATTAACCACCACACATTAGAACCTGGGAAGTACAGGACGCCACATGAACTAAAAAGGGGAGACCTTTCTCGGTTTTGCACAACCCAAGAAATCTTTCTGAGAAGATGTCAACTCAGCCAAGACCTAACAGATAAAGATTTAATGTAAGGAAATGAAGGAAGGTGAGAGTTCCCAGAAGTGGAGACAGAAAAATATAACCTGGAGAGAGAAAAGGAGAGGTAGCTTCTCTGGGGCCTCAAGATCTTCTCCCCATCCACTTCCCAAAGGAACCATGTCACTAAGGGCAAGGATCATGAAGTGGTTCAGGACCACGGAGAGCTCCACAAAGATTATTGAGCGGAACTGCGCAGAGCAGCTAGGAAGAGGGGAGAAGGAAGATGGGGAGCTTTGTGCAAACTGGTTTTTGTTCTGAGTGGGTGGGCACCATGGTAGGTTTTGAGAAGAGGAAAAACATGGCCTGACTTATAGTTAGACAGCTCCTGTGTTAGTTTTCTGTTACTGGAACAAATTCCTGATATATATCAACTTAAAAAGAGGAAAAGCTTATTTTAGCTCACAGTTTCAGAGCTTTCTATTGAGGGCTGACTGGCCCCATGGTTTTGGGCCTGTGAGGGCACAGTCCATCACTGTGGGAGCTGTGGCAGAGGAAGCCTGTTCACCTCGTGATTGGGTATAAAAGAGAGAAAGAAGGGCTAGAGTCTCAGTATCCCCTTCAAGGGCAGCCTCCTCCGAATGACTGGAAGACCTCTCATAGGACCACTTCTTAAAGGTTCTGTCACCATGATGAACGTAGCCCTGCCCCTTTTTGGAAAGATAATGGCCAGGACAGAGCCTAGAGAGAAAACACAGCCCAGTATTGGGGCAGTGGAGACTGATGCTGCATAGTCAAGGTTCAAATGTAAGCCCCACAACTTTCTAGCGGTGTGACCTGGGGCAAGTTACCGAACCCTTCTGTATTTGGGTTTCCTCATCTGCAAATGAGGGGATATTAACAGGACAAACTCTGTAGACTTTTTGTGAAGACAAAGTCTGGACGCAGTGAGTGCTCAAGAATGTGAGCACTTATCATCACAGTTGGGGCCCATATCCCTTCTAGCCTCAGCTTCTACTCAGCACATCCTAAAGGTCTGACCTGGTTACCAAACCTGCTCCAGTCCATAGAGTCAGACAGTGTCACGTTACAGGGAAGAAATGGAGTGACCAAATAACATGTCTCAGACCCCACAGCCAGCCCAGTGTCCATCCAGCCAGAAGCCCAGGCTCTGGCTAAGGAAAGAGGCATTGCCAGGACATGGGATGGAGGGGACAGCGTGGGAACCTGGGGCTGGGGCTGGAAGCAGGGGACACAGACAGGACTGAGGGGCATCATGGGGAGGCAGGTTCTAGCAGGAAGAGGGAGAGGAAACCAACCCCCCCCCAAAGGGTAACAAAGTTCGGGCCACCAACACCTGGCTGCCCCATTGGGTGTCTCCCCCATGCCCCTCGTTTTGTGCTTTGGGCCCCAGGGACAGCAGAAAATCCATTTGCCGAGTCAGGCAGCAGCTGGTACAGCTTTCTTTGGGCCGCTGAAGCCCCACTCGGTCCTACTTCCCATTCAGCAGCCCCTTAGAGCCTCAGCTTCTGCGCCCGTCTGACCACCACTGCTGTGTGTCCTCACTTCTCTGAGACTCAGGCTCCTGAAACGTCCCGTGGGAACTGCCATCCCTGAAACGCAGGTCCCTGGAAGCCAGGGACACGAATGATCTGTTTGCTAGGTATCCCACAGCCTGTAGTGGAGTCAGGTACCTCATGTTTACGGAGAATTTTGAAAGTGAATGAATGAATGGGTGGCCAGCTTTGGTCTGAGGGCAGCTGAGCTAATAGGCAGCAAAGCCCCGCTTAGTTCTATGCAGCAGCTCCGTGTGCCCACTGGCAACTCTCTCCTCCTCCTGGAAGCCTCAAGGCCTTAGGCTCCCCCTTACTGGGTCCAGACGCCACCTGCCCTCCCACCTCTGCCTTTCCTCACACCTTCCAACGTCATTGCCCTGACCACTCAGTGGGGATCCCCTCAGGGTCGCTATCACAGCACCTGTCCCTCTTCTCCCTCCGCCTCCTAACTAACACTCAGTGTCACCCGCTACCTTCATCTGACCCCCTTCTCCGTGGCCTGGCCACATCATCTCTCCCTTGCTACACACCAGAGCAACTTCCACCTCATCTTCTCCAGTTACAAAGTCCAACCCCCACAGTCTATCGTCTCTGCTGCTGCCAGAATGCTCTTCCTTCCCACACTCCCATCATCCTCCAGACCAAGTCCCAATTTCTCAGCGTGGCCTGCATGGCCTCGGGGGCCGGACTCCCATTTCATTCTCCAGGCTCCTCCCGCTCCACACTCATGGCCTCTTCCTCCATGATAGCCTCTTTTGTGTGTAGGAACCTCTATGCTCTTTCATGTTTCTGTGTCTGCCCTTTCCATCCCTTCAGCCCGAAAGCCTTCCTCGTGTGTGTGGAGAGCACCCATTCCTTACGTCTTTCAAGAACATCCAGGCAAAGCCCTGACCCTCTCCTCCTGACTTCCACTACTTCTTGTGAATAGCTCTCCTGTGTTGCATTTCTCAACTTGTACCTTAAGCTCCTGGAGTGCCTTGCCAGTGAGATATTTCCAGAAGAGGCTCATGGTTTATTCAGAGTGCAAAATTTAGACACGAGTATAGATGTGAATATTTAAATCTAAGCAGTATCTAGCTCAAGTAGGTGGTCATGATAACTTTATCAATGGGTGTATGCATGGTTAGAAAGGGTAGGTGGGCAGAAGGGAGCGCAGATGCCTGGATGGGTACATAGAAGGAATGCGGATGGAAGAAAGAAGGGACAGTTGACTGGAAGGAAAGAATGATAGATATTGAGTGGAAGGATAAAGAATGGATGAATCGGGGAAGGGAGGATGGGATAATGGAAGAAAGGAAGGAAAAGAGAGAGGATAAATGGATAAAAGATTTGTTGGATGGAATGGATGAATGGAAAGATGAAATAAAGTAAGGAGGAGGTGACAGATGGATGGGCAGGTAAAAGAACAGCAGGAAGAGTGAAAGAGAAGACAGGAGGAAAAATGGAAGGATGGATGAATAAACGGCAGGATGCCTGGGTTAATAGGTGGGTGTGACATTTTTTATGCTCCTTGAGCTGGTCAGCTTTCTCCCAGACTTGGGGCTCCCAGATAGCCCCTATAGCAGGTTTCAGCTGTCTGACCTGACACATATATCTTGCATGTTTTGACCTTAGACAATAAGCTAATCAGCCATTTGTATTTATGAAGAAAAGCTAGGATCTGAGCACAAAGGCATGTGCATGTAATCTCAGCTACTTGGGAGGCTGAAGCAGGAGGATTACAAAATTCAAGCTCAACCTGGGCAACTTAGCGAGACTATGTCTCAAAATAAGAAATAAAAAGGGCTCAGCAATGGCCCGGGTTCAATCCTCAGTACAGAGGGAAGGAAGGAAGGAAGGAGGGAGGGAGGGAGACAGGTAAGAATGTTAGAGATCAGTTTGATCAACAGTTCTAGAGGTTTTACAAGATATGGGGCTCAGAAGATTTGGGGCAGTCTGCCTAGGTCTCAGCCAGCCCCTGAGGCATTCAGGTTTGCTGGCAGCTCTCCAGACTTGGTGCATAGCTCTGCACTCTCCTGCAGCCACTTCCATCTCCCCAGAAGCTTGTTCTGAGCATTTCCCTCCTAGTGGTGAACCTAGGCAGAGGGTTTTGCACAGAGCAAATGAGAATGAGAAATGACTCACCCTGAGGTTATACCTGGGAAGACCTGGCAGGGCTGCCTTCCTACCCCAAATGTGACCCTCAGCACAGGAGGCAGAGCCTGGCCAAGGGCAGCTTCAGGCTCCCTGCTATCCCGGTGACCCAGATAGGGTTTGGGCAGCATCAGAGGGAGGTCTGGGTGTCCAGAGGACAGCAGGGGAGGTGAATGAGCCGGCCAGGGGGTTCCTCCTGGAACCCAGAGCAAGGTCTGGGTGTGGATGGGTCTGTGGTCCCCACTCTTGGGTCAAGATCCAAAGGCTGGCAATTTGTCTGTGTCCCCAGCCTTGTCCCCTGCAGTGGCACTCACTGCTTTCTTTTTTCTTTCTTTTTCTGTTTTGTTTTTGTTCCCCGCCTTTTTTTTTCTTTCTTAGCTCTTCACCCAGGGGCTTCGCTCATGAAGTTTCCAGCAATGCCTGCACACATGTGGTACTCAAACAAGCCCTAGGACTTTGCATCCCTGCACTCCAGCAGGGACCAGGAGAGCCGCCCGGGCTCCGTCTCTAGCATTTTCCTGCATGCATTGCAGCCTGCACTCCAGGACACTCAGTGCTACTGCCCCTGGGCTCCCTTCTCCCCTCCTGGAACTTCCTAGCAGCCCATGGAGGAGGGGCTTGGGGTTCCTGTGACACAAATGAAAGGGACCCAGGGCAAGGGAGACCACACCATGGCTTAGTTACAGATGCTGGCATGGATTCTGATAGGTGTGGCTAAGGAGTGGGGAAGATTTTATTCTTCAGGGTCCTTGTCCAAGCTTGTAAGCAGGGCTGCACATTCTCATTAGGTAGTCCCTGGATGAAGCATGGATTTTTGAAACCACAAAGTTTTCAGGGCTTTTATTTCTCTCTTTCTTCTTTAAAAACAATTCAGGGCTTTCTTTTCATGCTTCATGACCATAGTGACTGAAAAAAATATGTGCTTTGGAAGTCCTGGGAGAATTCAAGTTTCCAAGGAGGCGGCCGACAGGGAGGGCAGTGCGGACGCGATTGGGCAGTCCCAGCCACAGACACTCAGCACTGTTTATGCCTCGCACCTGCTGTGGTTTCTAATGTCACTTCTCAGAGTTAAGCATCTGTGGTTCTTTGTTTGTTTGTTTGTTTGTTTAAGACAAAGTCTCACTATGCATTCAGGCTGGCATTTAATTCACTATGTAGCCCAGACTGGCCTTGAACTCATGGCAATCCTCCTGCTTCAGCCTCCCGAGTGCTGGGATTATAGGCATGTGACTCCATGCCTGGTGAATCTGTGGTTCTTAATTGCATCTTAGGATACCACCCTGGTCTTGTACCCATTGGGGTTCCTCTTACAACAGTATGAAGGGGATCAGAGTATGACTGGAGGGGCTGTCATATTGACAGTTCATGGAGACAGAGAGAAACACATTTTTACTTCATGAGCCACAAAATGTCCTAGAGGTCTTTATGGAGAATGAGAGTATAACTCTCATTGAAAATATTGAAAATATGTTTGTATAAATTGATATTGGAATTGTGCAAAAACATAGCAAAAGCATGAGACCATTGTATTTTAGGATTTTCTGAGCCTCCCAGCTCATTTATTTTTGAAGCTACATTTCCAAACCTTTTTTATTTTCTATTTGGAGACAAGTTCTTGCTAAGATTGGACTTGAATATGCAATCCTCCTGCCTCAGCCTCCAGGAATGCCTGGATTACAGGTACAGTATGTGCCACTCTGCCTCACTGTGTTCTCAGGACAGCAATCAGCACAATTGTGGTGAAACTTGAGGTGCATGCACTTAGGACAGGGCTCAGACCTTTCTCTGAAAAGGATCAGATTGTAAATGTCTTGAACCTTTGTGGATCATTCAGTCTTCCTCATAGCAACTGTGCTCTGCCAAGGTAGAACAAATGCAGTCACAAACAACAGTAAATGAACAGGCATGGCTGTGTTTCAATAAAACTTTATTTCTAACAACAGAAGCAGGGCCAGATTTCAGCCTTGGGCTGATGTTTACCAGCCTCTGCTTTAGAGAAAGGACAAATAGGAGTGACCAGCTTGGTGAATATTCAGGTTGAGGCATGTCTTAGTTACTTTTCTCTTGTTGTGACAAAATACTCAACACCAAGTTAAAGGAAGAAAGACTTATTGGTTCACACAGTTTGTGAAGATTTCAGTCTATAATTGGCTGGCTCCAAGGCAAAGTGGCTCATGGAAGAGGGGCATTGCAGAGGAGAAACAGTGCATGGTGAGCAGTAGGTAGAAAAAAACCAAGGGATGACCATAGCACTTTCTATTTCTTATATCTTACCCAGGCTACTCAGGGCGGTTGGCACTCACACCCTTAATCCTAGTGCCCTTGATCATAGTATTGCATCATAATCGATCCCAGTGTCACACACTCTAGATCCAGCCACCTCTGAAAAAGTGCCACCTCCGACTGCATGAGGCTTAGCGGGTACATCTGGGCACAAGCTGTAAGAAGGCATATATGGTTTGGTGAGAGAACTGGCTGGGGTGCAGCCTGAAGAAGACACAGAGAGGTAGCATCCTCCTTTAAGACATCACAGGATGGGGAGAGACACTTTCAGTGGTCTCAGAGCATGGCCATAATGGGAAGATAAAGGAGGTTCGTTATCATTTTACAACAAAGACCACATAAACAATGAAGGGATGAGCTCCTCATCCTTAGAAGCATGCAAGGAGTAAGAGGTTCTCTGTTTCTGCTCAAAACTCTCCACAGTCCCTGCTTTGCTCAGAGCAGAGGCCAAAGTCTCCACAGAGGCTGGTAACATGTGCTGGTCCAGCTGCCTGGCTGGGCTTGCCTCCCACCGCCCCTCTCTCAGCTGCAGCCCTTTTGGCCTCTGCTCCAGTGGATCCTCTGGTCTGTCTGCTAGAAACTGGTCCCCAAACCACCCACCTCCCAGGTCACTCACCCCTCTTCCCGGGTACCCCACCAGACTGCTCTACTCCTTAGCATCTGTGCTACTCAGGGTGCCATCTAATTCACTTATTTCACTGATGGCCTGGCTTCTCCTACCTTGTCAGCTCCACAAGGTAGGGGCTTTTGTCTCTGTGGGTCAGACTGCCCAGTATTTAGTGCTGGGTTGATAATAAGTGCATGATGACTGTGTAGCTAATCTGGTGGCTAGAGCTCCAAAGATGGCCACCATTGTGGTGTGGATCCAAAGGCTCATGTGTTCAAACGGGGTGCTTTGGAAGGTGTTTATATCACGGGGAATTAATCTTGACTGTGGATTCATCTGTTGATGAGTGTATAGCTAAGTGTGCTGTTACGAGGTGGGGTCTGGGTGTCAGTCGCTCTCTCCTTGCTGGGATGCCATGCCAGATACCCACAACTTATAGCAGGAGAGGCTTGTTTTGGAGAGGCTTCAGTTTTAGAAGTTCTGGCCCATGGTCAGCAGGCTCTAAGGCAGAACCTCACGGTGGAAAGGGCTGCTCTTGTCACAGTGGCTAGGAAGCAGAGAGAGAAGGGAGGAGCTGGGGAGGCAGATGCACCCTTCCAGGTCACACTCCCAGTGACCCACTTTTTCCCTGACCAGGCTCCGGCTCCTAACAGCACACTGAACACATGAGAACCAGTCACCCCAGCACTGCAGGATACGGTAACACCCTGCTGCTGAGGGGTGATTTGTTACTTAGGGACCAATGAGGCCAGGAGCGCTGACGTGCTGTGTGTCACTCCCGGCCTCCCCACCTGCTGTGCTGGGCCCTCCCTCACTGGAAACCAGGCCTCTGTGTATGCACCGCTTCCTTCTCTGTCTCGTTCTTTCCGGCAGCTTCTCCTCTGGTGAGGACGAGGGCGAACATTTGGTCTGGAGTCTGCTGAGACTGATTCTCCTGGAGGCCACTGCTGATGCCCTCCGGGTCTCAGGACCTAGAGAGACCTCTCTGACCTGGGGTTGCTCCCTCCCTGGAGCAGCCAGAATGGACACCCCCTGCATGGCAGCTGAGGCCTCCTCAGCAGTGGTCCTCAACACTCTTGTCCCCAAAGCCACTCTCTGCTCTGGACTCACACGGCCACCTCTACTACCAGCAGCAGGAAACTGAGGCATAACTTTGTCTTTCACTCCAGCAGCCTCCAGGTGACCTGAGAAACCCCTACTGCCAGGAACACTTCTGGCCTCTGGAGGGGCCCAGGGAGAGCAGAGAGCCCTTCACTCTAGCTCCTGACTCCCTTTCCCAGCCCACCCTGGAACCCACCCAGAGTGCTGTTCTGCGCCTTCATCCTGACACCACCATCCCAAAGAGCCCGGCGCTGGCATTTTCCTGGAAGTCTGCACCATTCAGTGTTACCATCCAAGGCCACCCAGCTCACTTCTTTTCTCTTCCAAAGCACCCGAGCACAGATTTGGGCAGGGTTTGGGGCAGGTTCCCCAGAGGGGAGCAGTGGGGCACTGCGGGGTCAGACTCAAAGCGCAGGCGCCAGAGGAAGCCAGCTCCAGGTTTCCACCCAAGCTTGGTGACCCTGGTCCAGTCACTTAGCCTCTCTGAGCCTCAGTTTCTGACCTTTGAAAGAAGGGGATAATAGCAGCCTCTTCAGGGACTATCACAAGGACTGAGGAGGCGATGCATATAGTGCACTTTGCAGGGTGCCTGGCGTGTAGCAGATACCAAATGAACAGCAGCTGTCAGCACTGTTACGTGACCTGCTGAGGTCACACAGGCAGCCAAAGCACAGAAAGCCCCGTGTCCTCGCCCACACCCAGCTCTGGCTGCCCCTTTCCTCTGCCCCTGCTTCCCCTTTGGGGGCCCCGCTCCAGCATTCTCATGAAGTGGTGGCGTCCTGATTTCCCACTTGACATGTCATGTATCCTTCGGGGCCCCTCCCATCACCAGAGGGAGCCCAGAAATCCAGGCCACAGGGCCTGATCCCTGCTGCGGCTTCTCCCTTAGGTTTACAAATCTCTGCTTGGCAGATCACCCCACTCTTTCCATCCCCTCTCCTCCAAACAAGACAGAAAGATGGGCCAGGAACGGAGAGGATATTGAATCTGGCTTTGAGTCAGGGTCAAAAGGAAGTCCCCAGAGATGGGGAGGACTTTACTCTGGCCCTTACTAGTTGTGTGACCTTGGGTACAGCCTTTTACCTCTTTGTGCTGACTTTTGTCCTCTCTGCTGTGGGGACAGTACCAGCCCTGAGGCATCAGGCTCTCCCTCCTGGCTCTGGAGCTGAACCAAGTCACCTCTTTGGGTGACCTTGAAGTTGGTCTGTCCCTTCTCTGCACTTCCCACACATATCCCATGGTGGGGATGTGCATATAGGCCAGGAGGCCCTTCACCTGTGACACCTTGAGGGCTAGACCTTCTACCATGTTCCCTATTTGTGGCCCTGTACCCATCATAGGGACATACACAAAGAAACCAGCCTTTGTGACATCTGCAGATGTTGATTGGTTTGTGACCTCATATCTCTAGCTGGGACTGAGTGCTCAGAAGACAATAGCCCCACCCAGTCCTTGAGATGACCCATTAGGGTCATATCTAGGGGCCAGGCATGGCTAAGGAGGAATGCTCTGAGGTCATCTGGCCTTCAGAGGATTCCTAGACAGTAGCACCAGGGCCAATCCCACCAGGACTTTAGGCAGTGTGACTCAGTGACTAACCAGCCCTTGCTCAGAAAGCTGGAGACACCTCAGTTGAAGAACTTTCTAGAATCTACAGGCTGAGTTGTTTTACTTTCCCTAAGATAGCTTCATCCTGTAATTCTTGTCTTTCTTATTGTCATCATCCCATGATAGTATCTTTGTTTCATTTCATAGACTTCTGTAGGGATTATGATACACCAGGTACTATCCTAAAGTCCTAAAAAGTATGAATGCCCACCTACACCATCCTATAAGGTGGTCCTACAAGACTGTGGTCCCAGATGTTAACCTTGAGGCCCAGAGAGGTTGAGGGACATGTCCGAAGTCATGTGGCTAAGGACTGCAAAAGGGGGCTGCCTGCTTTCTTCCCATAGGCAGCCTGTGAGCACCAGGGAGAGGGGTGCAAAACGGAGGTTGGAGGCCCATCTCCAGACACCAAGTTGTCCCATAGGCACCCCAAATGCCATCTTGCTCTCATGAGCTTCGGTTTCTTCCTCTGTAAATGGGGACAATAATGACAGCTGGAGGATGGGGGTGCTCACGGCTGGGCACAGGAGAGGCACTCAGCACTCCCTTCCCTCCTGCCCACCATCTGACTGGTGCTGACTTGGACGTTCCCACCCACAGGATTCTGCTGGACCAAGGTCGGGGTGGGGTAAACAGGAACTCCAGCTCCAAGGGGGCGGGGCTTGGGCTGGTTCATGCCCTCCCCAGGTGAGGGACACCGTCACTTCCCTGCTGGGAGGAGGGCCAGCACTGGCTCCTTTCAAGAACAGCGAGCCAGGATCCTGGCACCCCCAGGGCTTGGCCCTGCACTGTAGGCTCTTTGCCACACTAGGGTGACCCTAAGGTCAGGAGGCCTCCCCAGGATGGCCTGCCCCACCTTTGAGGAAATCCACTCGGCTGCTCCGTTCCCTGAAGGATTCCCTGGAGGGAGGCCAGGTCTGGCCAAGGTACACAGAGCATTTGTTTGTGGAGCGTTGGGTGTGTGTCGGGGAGGTGCAGCTCAGGCCAAGGGAAGCACCCCAAGGTGGGGGGCATGGGTATTCTCTGAAGTCAGTTTCTGGTCAGCAAAGTCCTGGCCCCAGTCGTCCCGCATCCCCGGTGTGGGACATGGCAAGCCCAGAGTGTGGCTGGCCCTTCTCTCTGGGGGAGGGAGACAGAGAGGGCGGGCGCTAGCTGCAGGTCACACAGGAGCGCTGGCTGCCTGACACCTCGGGCTGGGCCTGTCACATGGAGGCTTCTCGTGCACAGAGGCTGTCGAAGGGAGCCCTTCACGTTCTCCTCGAGGAAGGTCACGGCCTGCAGCACACTGAGATTCTGCAGGGACAAAGAAAACCCATTTTGCAGTAGCAGGGAGGGTTCCCTCGCTGGATGCACTTTCTGTGGCCCTTCAATTCTTTAACTAGCTTGTAGCCGCCTCTGGGTTTTTGCTCCAGAAGATCCAATGTGGTAATTCACACATTGGAAGCATTAAAAAAAAAAAGAAGAAGACTTTGATTCTTAGCAGTCTGTCTGGGGGCATCTCTGTCCTAGCGCATCGAGAACATGAAGAAATGACCACGTTGCGTTGTTCTCCGCCTCCCAGGGCCTGGGTCAAGGAGCTGCGGTGGGGACGGGCAGCCTCCTCCGCCCCCAGCTCAGTGAAGAGTGTGGGGACAAAGCCCAGCCCTGACAACCAGCACCCGAGGGACAGATAGGTGGACCTGGCTCAATCTGCGTCTTTTCTGTGACCTTGGCCAAGGTCCCTTCAGCCTCAGGTTCCCCATGTGACAGCCTCCAGGGCGGAGCTGAGTGACCTCTCTGATGCTGCCCCACCCGTCCCTGCGCTGGGCAACACCCAGCTGGCCCTGAGGGAGCTGCTCCACGTGGGGAATCACCTCGCGCATCCTGACCCCGTGGCTCGGGAAGGAAAGCAAATGCTCTTTAAGTTGTCATAACAGAGCGGGCCTCCAGGCACCTCCTGTTTACCGAGGCTGAGCAAACACAGCCGGGCCCTAGCAACGGGCACAAAAGGGCCCTTGTGCCGCCTGCGCCCGGGCTCCCTCCCGTGCAGTCCCAGCTGGAGCGCTCAGGGAGGCAGGAGCCCTGGTCCATGGCCACCAGCCCGCCAGCCGGGTGGGCGCAAGGCCTGCTGTGCGCAGGTCCTTGGTGTGTCCGGGAGCCAGGCCCGCAGGGTCTCCATTCCTCCATGGGAGAAACATCAGCTGTGCTCTGCAGGCTGGGAGCGCAGAGAGGGCCCATTTGAACCTGTCAATCAAAGATGGAGCAGGTGAACCAGGCAGAGGAGGTGGGCACCAGTGCCCGGCTGGGTTTGGTTGTGTTGCATCTCCCTCTGTCCTTGTGTGGCAGGGGGCTGACAGCCTGCCTGACCGGCCTGGGACAGGATGAGAACATGTGGAGAGGCTCAGTCTCTAAACTGCGGGGATTCGTTACTTCTGGCTGAGGGAGCAGACAGGAGGAAAGGGTCAGGATAAATGGGCCGGGCCCCTGTCCAGTGCCCGGAGCTTCCCAAGCCCACTCTGAAACTGCGGAGGTGTTCCTGAGCCCCAGCTTTGGAAGCCCACCTGCACCCTGCAGGAGACAAGGGGACCCGGTGCCCAACATAGAAAGCAAACTTCAAAGCCCAGAAAGCCACAAATGCCCTGGTCAGAAACCTGCGAAAATGTGAGAAACTAATTCATAGGAGAATGAATGCTACTGGTTTGCAAACACTTGGAAGGACGCATCAACCTCACCATTAGCAAACTTGACAATAAAGGGCTGGAGGTGTAGCCTAGTGGTAAAGCACTTGCTGAGCAGAAGTGGGGCCCTGGGTTCTATGTCCGGCTCCAGCACTGCAAAAATAAGTAGCTAAATTTCAAAAAAATCTTGGAGTAACAGTGAGGGTTTTTTTTTTTTGTTGTTGTTTTTTGGTGAGCCCTCCCATTAGATTAACAAAACATCAGAAACCTTTCTCCCAGGGTGGCAAGTTGCCCCTTCTAACCTGTGACCTCCAGCATAAACTCCAGGCCTCACCTTTCCTCATCTGTAAAATGGGCATCAACACTGCCCACCTCCTGGGTTTGTGGAGAGGATTAAGCTACTCATTAGTCTAGAAGGCTCAGCAGCAGGCCAGGCACACAGACATGCTTCACACAGGCAGTGATTACTTCAATGGTTATTATTGGATCACAGTCTTTCTGTGGGCACCTTGGGGACATATATCCCAGGTTTTAATGAGTCCAACAATTCTGGATTGAAGAAATCAAGACAAGTGGCAAAGAGCGATACATGCAGATAGTCTATCCATTATTAAGACAAAAGAAAATGGAACCGATCTAAACGTCCTTGAAGAAGGAAAAGGAGGACGAGATTCTAACCCAGCAGCTAAGCCCTGCAGGCTGTGGTCCGCGTCATGCAGATGCGCAGGGGAGCAGCTGCTGGTCAGGGTCCCCCATGTCAGTGTGTGTCCTGAGACGTGGGTGAGGATGTCCCCTGAATGGCAACAGCGCCTTGCTCTGAATGAAGCACTTCAAGGAGGCTTTTAGTGTCTTCTTTACATTTTCTGTATTATTTAAATTTTTTAAATTACAAACATTTTTTAAAGCCCACTAACGCTATTTGCTTTTATCTGAAGTTCAAGTGCAGAGGGCTGTGGGTTGAGCTCCATGGCAGAGTGCTTGCCTGCCATGTACGAGGCCATGGGTTCAATTCCCAGTATCACCCAAAACAAAACAAAAAAAAACCCTGTCATTTTGCTGGGCTTGTAATCCCAGCACTTAGGAGGCTGAGGCAGGAGGATCACTATAAATTCCAGGCCAGCCTGGGATACATAGTGAGTTTGAGGCACTCATGAACTACACAGTGAGACCTTGTCTCAAACAAAGACAACAAAAAAGTTCAAGCACAGTAAGTACTAACCAGGAACATAAGCCTGGCATTCTGGGTCTGGAACCATGACAGGGTGCCTGCTGCCGAGGTGCACGGGGCTTCAACTCGGGTTCTCAGTGGGACCTGGGTCGGTGCTGACGGTGACAGGGAGGCCTCAGGGGGACATCAGCAGGTGGAGACACAGGAAGGTTCCCGGGCTCAGCAAAGGCAGAGTGCAAAGGGGACAGACATGAAAGCTGATCACAGTGGCACAGGCCTGTGATCCCAGCAGCATGGGAGGCCGAGGCAGAAGGACTGCCAGTTTGAGGCCAGCCTGGGAAACTCAGTGACTTAGTGAGATCTTTACTCAAAAACTAAAAAGAGCTGGGGAGGTAGCTTGGTGTGAAGGCCCTGGGTATAGGAAAGAAGAAAAGAAAGAAAAAAGAAAGAAAGAAGAAAGAAAGAAAGAAAGAAAGAAAGAAAGAAAGAAAGAAAGAAGGAAGAAAGAAAGAAGTAAGGAAGGAAGAAAGAAAGAAAGAAAGAAGAAAGAAAGAAAGAAAGAAAGAAAGAAAGAAAGAAAGAAGAAAGAAAGAAAGAAAAAAGAAAGAAAGAAAGAAAGAGAGAGAGAAAGATTATTCTGAGGAGTCTCAGCCTCAGAACAGCAGCTCCTGGTTCTCTGTGTGCAGGGAAGGACAGCCAGGAGGTCACAGGGCTACTCCAGCGTGGCAGGGAGCTGGATAGAGGAGGTCAACCTTCACCACAGCCACCATGGCCAGCAGGGGCTCAGGGGACCTTGCAGCATTTGCTTGTCCCACAGGGACTGGGCGCCCTCAGGCTGGGAGCTCCCGCTGACACCGACGTGGGAGAGCCTGCAGAGGTGCTTTGAGCAGGACCGGGACGCAGGCGCGTTCCCAGGAAAAGCAGGACCTGAGAAGGGAATGCTGGAGCCAATGGCCAGCCCCACCGTGGGGCCTTGTGCTCGAAGAAGGGCACAGGGGTCTCCATGAACGTCACCTCACTGGCTTCAGGGGCCGCGCCGGCGGCCCTGTGTTCCCTCTGGGCAGGGAGGTGGCCTCCCGCCGTCCTCCGCAGTATCCTGCAGCAGGTGCAGGTGGTGTGCTGTGAGGTCGCAGAGGAGGAGGACAGCCTCTGGGGTGTGATGCACAGCCTAAGCATCTGGGCCGGGGGACACATGTACTGTGACCAGGGTCCTGGTGCCTGGGGCAGGGGAGGGGGCAGGAAAGCCGCCCCTTCTGTTCCCAGAACTGCCCAAGGCCTCTCGGACTTGACCTGCTGCCTCCATGGACACAGGGGCCCCAGGATCTGAGGTCCTCCCACTGCAGGGAGGTCAGCCCCGGTGCCTTCTGTCCCCACACTGCCCCCTGGAGGAAGCACTGAGGCTGGAGCTCAGGGGAGGCGGAGTCATTTTGACTGGCCCTTCCCCTGCTTCCTGGCCAGCGGAATCCTGATTTTGTTCAAAGCAGCAGGAAACAAATCTTGCCTCACCACCAGCTGGTCATTGTTATGACCACCCTATGCTCCTTTGCCAGATCCTCTAGTTCCCAGCTTCTTTTTGACCCAGTTTCAGGCCATGAAATATAAAGAACAGGGTGTGGGGACTCCTAGGAAAGCTTTTGTTTCTTCATAAAGGGGGATGGGTGTGACGGCAGAGTTTTCTTAGGTTGCTTTTCCCTTTTTTAATGCACAGGAGCGCAGATATGATTTCTGGTGCTACAGCAGCCATCCTGTAACTATGTGACCCTAGGTTAGCACAAAAGATAGTGGGCAGAGAGATTTTTAAAAAAACTGTACCAAGCTTCCAAACCACCCTGAGACTACCTGCACCCAGGATCCATAATGGAGAAATAATTATTGTATTTATGGTTTAGTTGGATTCTATTACAGCCAAACACATTAGAGAGGTGCTAAGCTGAATTTGGTCAGTGTGGGCATTTGTAAAGCACCCAGCTCGGTGTCCAGCACGTGACAGATCTTCAGTAGACAGCAGCTATGATTGCCATTGTGCACGCACGTGTGTGCAGGTTGCTTACACACGTGGGTGGATGGCGGACGTGTGTGTAAACGTGCACCGGACTCTAGGGTCAGGATGGTTCTGGCCCTTGCTTGGCTCGGGCTCCGGGCACTTCCTGAAACTCACTGTCACCTGCGCAGCTTCCTTGACTAAGCAAGCAGGACGCCAGTGACTCGGGGAAACTGAGGCTTGGGGAAAGGTCAGGGAGCTCAGAAATGGCGGCCTAGGTGAGCCACACCGGACCTGTGTGCGTGGGTGCGCAAGCACGCACAGGCTCCAGGCCTGCATGCACACAGCCCCTAGAGGCCGTGTCCCCGGGAGTGGCGGCCCCACGCAGTCCCCGGTGGCTCTGACAGACTCCGGGGCTCCGGGCTCCCCAGCGGCACCTCCCGCTCCGTTCTCCAAAACAGCGCAGCTCCCAGGGGCGGGCCGGGGCGGGTCTCGCTGCTGCTCGCTCAGGCTGCCACCGGCAGGCCCTTCCCCCAGCATCTCAGCCTCCTTGGCGGAGCAGACGCTTCACGCTCTCCCGAGGACAGGGCTCCGCGGGGACCCCAAGCTCCTCCACCGGGAAGGGCTCCTTTCTCACCCCTTGCTCCGGCCCTTGCCTCCCCCTCCCTGCTGGTGGCACAAGGAACAGCCACCTGCCCACCTAGGACCTGGGAAGCCCCCTCCAGCCTTGAGCCACAAGCGTCATGGTCCCCGATCTTCTCCCGGCAGAGGTGGTGTCCTTTCCTAGTGCCCTCCCCGCAGGGAGTCTTGGACCCAGTTTAGGCCCTCAGCCAAAGGGTCATTGAAACAAAGCACAGCCAAGGAGAGAGAAAAATTGCTCTTCTGACGGGAGAAAGCCAAACACTGTCACCCGCCAGGGCCACTGGCTGTCTCCCAGGAGCTCGGGACAGCAGGAGTGGGTGGCCAGGAGCCCAGCGGAGGGTGGCCCTCTGCGGGGGCCTTGGGGCCCATGTGTAGTGACAGAGCCTGACCGTGTTGCTGCTGAGGTCGTGAGCGGGCACCCCGCCCCTTGGGGACTGTGACCTTGCAGGTTGGGAGCCGCCCTGGAAGGGCTCCTGAGTCTCTGATACCTCCCACCGCTCACGGGACGTGGGACCAAGCAGAGCCTGGGGAAGGGACCTGGCAGATACGGCGGAGCAGCTGGGCCTCCCTTGGCTTTTCCTGCTTCCCCGTCGTCCCTGTGCCTGGCCTGTACCTGGCCTGCAGGAGATCTGACTGCAGTAACAACTGAGTCCTTAGAGAGCCTCACCTTCTCAGCTCCCAGCTTGGGAAACTGAGGCTCAGACTGAGAACTCTGCTGGACTCGTGACTTAAGTGGGGATAGGGCCAGAATACAAATCTCCTGGCCTCCCCTTGGGCCCCTCTCGGGTAAACTGTGCTGCTTCCACATGGGGTGCCTTCTGTGAGGCCAAGCAGCAGACCCAAGGCCACAGAGCAGATACGCAGCAGAGCCAGGCTAAAAGCTAGGATGCTGGACTCTAGGGCTGGTGACTATGGCCTCCGACAAGGCCAGAGAGAAGCTGACAGCATCCTCCCTTCTCTGCGCATGGCCCCAGCCCCTGGGCCCGGCAGGAAGGATGCTGTGTACATCACATCCCCAGGAATCGCTGCCTCTCCCTCTGCCCAAGCAGTGCTGATCTTGCTGCCACCGTGGCTGCAACTGTCCTCTGCCCCTTTGTAAAACCAGCTGCTGTCCGGGGCCTCAGAGAGAGACCCCTCCCTGCCAGCGCAGCACCGCAGCTGGGGGCTGGAGGCACTGAGCCTGTGATGGTTGCCAGGGCAACAGCCGCCCAAGGCCTTTGGAGGCTGCTGAGAGCTGGTGGGAAGCTGGGCTGCTGGGGAGGCGGAGCCCCCCATCCTTTTCTGCTGTGAGGCAGGGGTACAGGGCTAGGAGGGGGTCCCTGGGGGTGCACTGGTGTCTGCAGCCTGGGAGGTCCAGGCCAGCACAGCTTGGGGACACGGTGTGAGTCATACACTCCTTCCCGGAGATCCTGGCAGAAGGAGCCTGAGGACGGACGCCCCGCCTCAAACCCCGCGCAGTCCCAGCCCCTGCCAGGCCCCGGCCTTCTCTCTGTGCCTGTGTCCTCATATCTAGTATGGACACAGTCCTCTTGGGTCAGGGTCCTGTGACTCTATTTAATTTCCTCTTTAATTGTCTGCCTTCTACTGCAGTCACATCCTGAGGTACTGGAGATTAGGGCTTTAGCATATTTATTTTGAGAGGGAGTCACTTCAGCCCACCACTCGGTATAATCTGAGTATCTGCCTCCTGGGTTTGCTGTGTGGATTTTTCCCCACAAAATTAGCCACCAAGCCTGGGCCCTGCCACCATGCTGCATCCAGTAGCCATACATTCACACTTCAGGAGTACCCAGGCCCACTCCACGGAAATTCGGGCTCCTGGAGCCCCAGGCCTGGCTGAGGGCCGTCCTGGTCTAGGGTGCAGCCTTCCAGGCCTGACCCGTCCAGTCTCCTAATAGCCAGGTAGGCCTGGACCGCTCTGCCCTGGGCCCCTCAAGCGGCCTGCAGAGCCTTGCTTTTGAGATGTCTTGTCTGGGGTGAGTCAAAAGTGCAACCTGAACTTCTGAAGTAAGAAATGGGGCAAGACGCTGGGTACCACAGCCTGCCGGACCTCCCCTCTTGTGCTTCTCAGCTGTGGCCCGCAGGAAGCCACGCCACCCGTCTCAGTGGCCTGGCCTGAACCCTGAGCTGATGTGATGATCAAGTGAAACAGCTTCTAGGAGACACAGGACCTCAGTGTTCCACAGGCACGGGAGAAGTGTCTCTGGCCAAAGGGAATCTGAGGGTAGCTTCCCTTCCTTGCAAAGGGTCCAGCTGTCTACTCTACTGAGACACTGGAAGGAAAGGGATGGGGCTGGGCCAGGTGTTCAGCCTTCCCTTGAAGACTGAGAGATACCAGGCTCTGAGCCACTTTTATTTATTTTTCTGGTCTTTTTGAGACAGGGTCTCGCTATGCAGTTCAGGCTGGCCTTGAGCTTACTTTGTAGCCCAGGCTGGCCTCGAACTCGCAATGATCCTCCCGCCTCAGCCTCCTGAGTGCTGGAATTACAGGCGTGCGCCACCATGCCCGGCCTGAGTCACTTTTAAATTTTACTGAGTTGCAGGATTTCTCCGTCTTGGACCAGAGACTCTCAGAGATGAAAGCTCAGAGCCGGGCTGGTGGTGCATGGCTGTACTTTGGGAGGCTGGGACAGGACGACTGCAAATTCAAACCTGGGTAACTCAGCGACTTAGTGAAACCTTGTCTCAAAATAATAAAAAAAAAAAAACGGGGTGGGTGGGGCTGGAAGTATAGCTCAGTGTGAAGGCCCTGGGTTCCGTCCCCAGTACTGCAAAACAAACTGACCAACCAGCCTTGGCCTTCAGGTCTGGAAAGCTACTAGCTCACCGCAGGGGGTCAAGAAACGTACTCTGATCACATCTACAGGTTCGACCCAGGGCCCCGGGGCTGCTGGGCAGAGGGTCTGCTTTGGGGCCGGTGCTGGGCTCTGCTCAGCCACCATAGCCTGTTTCTCTCCAAGGAGGAAGGAGGCCTCAGCGGGGAGCCCGGCCCCTGGATTCCCTGTCTGCCACCCCTCCACGGCCTACTTTGGCAGCCTTCTCTCTCTCTGGGTCCCAAGCCCGGGGCAGGACCAGAAGGTGTTGGAGTTGTCCAGACACCAGGATGCTCCACCAGATCCCCGGCAGACTCCATCTCTAGGCGGGACAAAGACCCACTTTCTTGTCCCGGGGGAGCCCGGCTAATGTGACGAATGACTTCTGCAGTCCTAACACAGTATCTAGAGCCTGTCCACATGCTCACCCCGCCCTGCCCTGCTCTAGAGGGCCAGTGCTGGGGAGAGGGAGGAGGAGGAGGCTCTGTTGCCCCGCCCTGGCTCCTGGCAGCCTGGCTTGCCTTTCAGGGCGGTGGGAAGCCCAGGTGGCCCCGGCCGGAGTGAGGGCAGGGTCCCCGTGGCCCCACCCGGCCGAGCCTCCACTTCCTGAGCCAACTGCCAGGACCAGCAGGGCTGTGCAAACCCTTCCTAAAAAGGAATTGGGCTGTGGTGGCCCAGGCTATTTTTAGGCAATTGTGTCGAAAACACCAAAGTACATGTAGCATCATGTGTTTTCTTTATCGGAAGAAAAATTGGGAATAAGCAGATTCCCACCCACCCCTTCTCAATAGGCCGTACGCTGGGAGGTGCCCTACATCTGCTGGCCCCTGTGGTTGCCCAGCCTGGAGTTTAGGGGCTCACGACTTTGGGCCACAGGTAAGACCCACCCAGTCCCTTCTCAGCCTGGAGTCTTCAAGGGTGTGAGGCACAAGGATTACCCCATGTTATAGGCGGGAACCCGAGGTCTTTACTCCAACACGTTGAGACATGAGACAGTGTTTCCTGAACCCACTAAGTTGCCTAGACTGTGCTTAAACTCGAAATCCTCCTGCTTCAGCCTCCCAGGGTGCTGAGATTACAGGCATGGTGACTGTAAGTTATCTTTTGACTGGCCTCTCTGCCTCATCATTATTTGGAGTCATGTCATTGCATGAATCAATGATTCATCCTTCATCGCTGAATAGTACCCATGGGGAGGATAGATCACCATTTGGTTATTTAGTCATCTGCTGATGGATGTTTGAAGGGCTTCTAGTTTGGGGATATTACAAATAAAGGTGCTATAAAATTTGTGTACCTGTCTTTGTATGAATATATATTTCCTTTACTTTGGGGAAACAGTAGGAGAGTAATCCCTGGCCAAATTTATGCTTAACTTTTAATATCATAATGTTTTCCAAAGTGGTTATTTTATTTTACATTCCCAGCTATGTATATGGGAATCCAGTTTCCACACACCATCACCAACACTTGTTATTGTTTGACCTTCTGATCAGTCATCCTAGCAGATGTGAGATGGACTCACAGTGCATTTTTGATTTCCATTTCCCTCATGTTGAATATTTTATCATGTGCTTACTGATCCAAATCTCACTTTTTCTTCAAGTAAACTTTTTCTGTTTTTTGTTTTTTGAACAAGTACTCACTACAATGTAGCCCAAGCTGGCCTCAAACTCGTGGGATCCTCCTGAGTGCTGGAATTACAGGCATGTGCCACTATGTCCAATTTCTTCAAATATCTTTTAATTTTGGGCTAATTTTTGATTGACTGAAAAGTTGCAAAGATAATACAGAGGGTTCCCATAAAGCCCTTGGTCACTTTGCTGTAATAGTCGCCCGTATTTTACTTGGTCCACGTGTCATAACTAAGGGACCAACCTTGCATGAGATTATTAAGGAAACTGCAGATGGTGTTCCAGTGTCTGTGGTGTATGGCATGAGCGGGCCGTTCCCTCCTGGACCGCACTGTCTTTGGTTACCATCTGCATCTCCTTGCAGTCAGTGTTGGTCCTCAGCACGTCCTTGTTTCTCACAGTCTGGGCGATTTTGGGGTGTGGCAGTCACATGGTTACTGAAGATCCTTGATTTGAGTTTGTCTGAGGTTTTCTCACGACGAGACCATGAGAGGTGCCGCTCAGCCCAACTTATCCTGGGCGCGTTCCACCGTGTGTCTCTGCAGCCGCCATGACACTGATCTCGAGCACTTGGCTAAGGTGGTGTCGGCTGATTCGCTGCTTTTCCCTTCTGGTGCTCTTCTCTTTGATCTCCAGTGCATACCATGGAGATCGAGCTCCCCAAGCCTCACTTTCTGCCTTGCACACCTATGCCAGGCCCGCCACACTGACATTTCCCCTTGTCCCCAACCCTGCCACTGTCCACCTGGGAGAGAGCCCAGGAATCTCTAAACTTGGCAGAGTAGTGGTTCCAAAGGATCTGGGGTGACTGGGCCAAATCTTTCCTACCCATTATACAGAAGAGGAAACTGAGGCCCAGAGAGGGGTGTGACTCATTCATGAATGAGCAGCAAGGGTGTCCTGGCTCAAGGAAAGGCTCAGTGCGTGTCTACTGGTTGACAGGTGGGCAGATGCATGGCAAGGACCCCCTACGACAATGGAGAGAGCCATGCAGGTCACCCGTCCTCTCAGCCACCTCCACAAACAGGGAAGCAAGCATGGGGAAGACCTTTCTTTTCTCAAAGAGCACACAGTGTCAGCCTTAAACTTGCAGGAGGAGGGCCGGGGATACAGCTCAGCAGTGGAGCACCTGCCTGGCAAGTGTGAGGTCCTGAGTTCGATGCCTGGTACCCGCCCCCTCTCAAAATGCAAAGGTTTTTGCTCTGGTACCACAGGGAGGCCATGGACGGGGCAAGGGGGCGCCAGATCCTGGATGGAACACAGGTTATTCTTTGGTGAGTCATCTCATCCCCCCGAGTCTTACTTTTCCCACTTATAAAATGGGGATAATCCCTCTGTCTACATTTTGCGCTTTCTCTAATTTGTCTAATACACTGCAGCAAGGACGGGGTATATGTGTGTTTCATGGTGTTTTGATTTTGATGTGCACTAGAGCTGATTAGTTGACATTTAAAGAACTCTAATCAGGAATACACACACAGGGCCAGGCAGTTGGCACCAGAAAGACTAACCAGAAACTAGGGGGCTGGAGGCAGCCAGTACCTGCTCAGCAACTGCATCAGGCCCAGAGGGCTTGAGGTTGTGCTAATTAGTACCATGGAGAGGAGGAATGCTGTGTGTGTGTGTGCACTAGTAAAATTAGTGTGGTTAAGGGTATGTGGATGGAGTAGCTCTATGGCTTAAGTACACCCTCAAGTCAATGTTAGGAACTTGATCGCCATTATAACAGTATTAAGAGGTAGGACCCAGACTTTTTTTGTTACTGTTTTTGAGGCAGGGTCTCATTGTGTAGTTTAGGTTGGCCTTCATCTCGCAGTGATCCTCCTGCCTCAGCCTCCAGAGTGCTGGGATTTCAGGAATGCACCACCACACCGAGCTGGGGCCCAGACTCAAGAGATGATTAGTCAAGGAGGGCTCTCTCAGCAAGCATGCACTGGTGCTGTAACTATGGGAACAGCTTCCTTACAAGAGGATGAGTTCAGCTCCTCTTGCTCACTCCCTTTTCTTTTCCTTCTGCCACGGGTTGACAGAGTTGGAAGACCCATGCACCACCATCTTGGACTTCCCAGCCTCCACCGCCATCTTGGGCTTCCCAGTCTGTGGTGTTCTATTATAGCTATACAAAATGAGCCATGTCATGTAGCCATATTGCACAGAGGCCTCTAATGAGCCCAGAACCCTCTACACCTGGGGTGCCCTAGGACTAGGGCCTTGTGCTCTGTGTCCACATACCTGCCACCAGAATCCTGTTCTGCCAGCCATTTCACCGGTGCCTGAAATGTTAGACAGCCAGGCCCTGCCCTGGCCAGATTGTGTAGCTGCCTTGGCACTGCTGCCAATGCGACAGTCTGCCTGCCCTTCCCATTCACCGGGTTTCATCTGGCAAGGTGAACTTGTTGTCATCACTGCCCCTGATAGGCCACTCCTAGAGTCACTGGGCAGAAACTAGCAATTCAACCAACCAGCCTGGCTCTGGTCAGTTTCCTGACACTTCTTAATGGGGTGAGGATTAAATGAGATAATTGGTCGCAAACACAACAAATGTGTGCTAATAAACATGAGCTATGGGGTCGGGGATTTAGCTCAGCGGCACAGCGCCTGCCTGGCAAGCGCAAGGTCATGAGTTTGATTCCTGGTACCCGAAAAAAAACAAACAAAACAAAACAAAACAAAAAACAAACACGAGCTAGTGGATTAACATTCCTCCTGGAAGTTATGATAAGTAATCAAAGACACTGGAGAAAAATATGTACATGAGCAGCTAAAAGAGCGGGTTCTGCAGTCAGGCACCTGGGTGCAAGTCCACCTCTAGTGACCCCCAGCCTTTGGCAAGTTCCTTCATCTCGAAGGAGCCTTGGTTCCTCACCTGTACTTGTGTCCATAGCAACACTATCCACCGTACAGGGTTGCCATGGGGATTAGAAGAGTCGGTATATGTAAACCACTCAGAACGAAGCCTGGTACACAATAAATGCAAGCTGACACACATTATCCCACTGTACGTGGTATGACAGTGTGGAACTTGGATTAAATAATGCGCAGTACCTTCATGTAATAGAAGAAAGCTGTCTTTAAATTAGCCATAAAGAGTTTTAATGACAGAAAGAATATTAAGAGAAAAGGTCTGTAATGTGTTGTACGTAGTATGATGTCACATCATTGAAATATGTACTCATAGGAAAGTGCTGGAAGGCATTAAGCCAAAATGTTGAGAAGGTGGACACAAGACGGCAGAACAGAATGACACAAACCTTTATATTCCCGAAAGCGTCCATGGTGGAAATTGTCCCTCGGCAGGTGGAATAATGGCCCTGAAGATGTCCACATCCTACCCTCTGGAACCTGTAAATATGCATCTTCCATGGCAAAAGGAACTTTGTAGATGTGACTAACTGAAGGACGTTGAGGTGGAGAGATTGTCCCGGATGATCCATGAGGGCCGCAAGTAGCCGCGAAGTTCTTTCAAATGAAAGAGGGTGGAGGACAGTCGGGGAAAGCAACAAACCCCGAGCGGCAAAGGGCAGAGTCTCCCTATGACATCCAGAAGGAGCACAGCTCTGCTGTCACCTTGATTTTACCACTTAAGAACCATTTCGGACTTCTGACTTCCAGAACTGTAGAATAAAAAATTAGTGTGGTTTTTAAGGTACTAAGTTTTGTGGCAGTTTATTACAGCAGCAGCAGGAAACTACCATGGTGGATATGTACTTCATGATCATGAAAGAAAACGAAAAGCTGCACGCTATTGAAAAAAACAGAACCAAACAGAGCCGTAGGTGACTGTAGGAATCAGTTTTGTGTCACAATGAAACACTCAAGGCAGCTAACTTAATAAAAGAGGTTTATTTAGCTCACAGTTTTGGAGCTTCAAGGGCAAGTGCCTCAATCTCCTCAGTTCTCCTGAGGATCTCACGGAAAAGGCAGATTGCAGTGGAAAGGCACAAGTCAGGGCAGAGGCCAGCTCTCTAACCGGAAGTAGAAAGCACTGACACCTTCTTGGGCCCGCCCCTCCAAAAGGCTAGGGACCTCTCACCAGGCCCCGCCCAAGGCCCCGCCTCCCACAGGCCCCGCCTCCCAAAGGATCCACCACCTCCAAATAGCCTGGCCTGCAGAGCAGAGACTTTCGTAACAGTGGCCTCTTGGAGGACATTGCAACCATATCCAAAGCATAGCTGGGGCCCAGCTTCTCCCCTACTCGGGAGCTCCATCGCCAGTACAGATAGGAGCAGCCCCGGCCCAAAGAACAGCTTGGCCAAGATTTAAAAAACAGTGAAGTATCATTGGTAAAATACTGTACTACTGTATCTACAAAGTAGAGAGCTGGAGAATTTGAAAGCGCTGTGCTGGGAAGTCTCACTGGTTTTGAGCTCCTTTCATTTCTTATTTAATTGTATTGATTTAAAAGCTACTGTCAACAACATACAAATAGTTGCAAAATTAAATTAGTTACATATTTTTAAATGAAGAGATTTCATACTTTCAGCTTGGGAGATGCTTTATCTTCCTCATGGGGTTGGATCCTTGTTGGTGATGTGAGGGCAGGCTGGTCTTCAGCACACTCTGGTCCTGGTTACCGGTGGAGAGTGGTAGAACCTCAGGCTCCTCGAACATTTGCTGAAGATGGCTCTAAAAGACAGAGAACCCCAGACTCTGCCACCGTGGGCACCTTCTCGTCACTCAGTGTTACCCCTTTGCAGAGATGCTTCCTGACCACCTGATCTAAAGTAGCCCTCCCAAACCCCTTAAAACTTGCTCTGGGTCATTCTCCCTGCATCTTATGATCTTACTCACTCTCACTTCTGTTTGTGGTCCATCTCCCCAGTCCCCAGCCACCCCCCATCCCCTCTGGCTGGGTCCCTGGGTCTGGCACTTGGCGTGTGGGATCACAGCAGCTGACCAGGGAAGGCCTAGCTGCTGCTTGGATGGTTTCATGCTGAGCTGGTGCCCAGGAGCTGCAGGGTGGATTTGAGGGGATGGCTCCACACTCTGGGAGTCATCCCTCCCTGGGTGTAGCCGAAGGCCTACAGGGCCGCAGATAAGGCCGAGGCCCAGGCTGGGTTCCCTTCTTCCTGTGTGGCCTGGGGTGGACCCTTCAGGGCGCTGCCTGGAGGGCAGGGCTTGGCTCCAGGGCAGTACGGGCTGTGTGCCCAGTGTGTGGCTGGGTTGGACATACGTCAGATCTTTGCAGATGTTGTTCTCCCATGTGGCAGAGAAGGAAACTGAGACTGAGGAAGGACTAGTAACTGGCCTGCATTTCCTCACAGACAGGGTGGCCAGGCTCAGATTCCAACTCCAGCCCAGGTGGCCCTGCAGCCCGAGCCTGTGGCCCTCAAGGTGCTGCCCCAGGCCGCTGTGGGCCTGCACCTCACTAGGCCTCAGGTCCCCCAGGGGCCTCAGCCCAGAGGAGGCCAAGGCGAGGAGAGGCCTTCTGGGCCCCTGCAGACCTAGCACAGGGGTGAGACAGGCCCTACACCCAGTGCACCCACTCCTCCTCGCCCACCCTCTCGCCCCCTCCCCCATGTAGAGCAGAGTGGGACTGGGACGTCTGCCCAGCTTACCTGGCACAGCACTCTGCAGCTGTCCTCCCTCAGTGGGCTCTCGGTGTGTCCTGGGCACCCGGGCCCTGTGCTCAAGAGGAAGGAAGGAGGAAACCCTTCACATGCACCACCTCTGTTAATATGCCCAGCAGTCTCAAGAGGGAACGTTCTGGCCCTGCCGTGGGGACTGGAGAGGGAGGCTCCTAGTCCTTCAGAGTGACGTGATCAGGCAGAGCTGGGATGCCAGCCAGGTCTGTGTGACCCACAGCCCAGTGGTCACCAGGAAACCCTATTGTCCTCAAGCGGTCAAGGTCAAACGGCTGAAGGTGGAGGAGGTGGAGGCTGTGGGCCGCCAGATGGCCCGCTGGAGCTCCTGGCTGGAGAGGGAGCTGCAGAAAGCGCCCCACCATCTTCCTGCCACCTCCCTGTGGCCAGCACCATGCCCGGCCTGAGCATCCGGGAAGGGTCCCGCTTGCTCACCTGACCCTGAAGCTGCGTATGGTGGCCCATGGGGTGGTGGCCTTGGTGTCCCCTGCCTGCCACCCCCCAACCCTGCAGCTGCCTGCTGACTCATGTCTCAACCCAGAAGCAGGCTGAAGAGAGACAACTGTCCATCTGACTGTGAGTGCCAAGAGGGACAGTGGCTCAGGGTTGCCCCTCGAGAGGCACAGGGGTGGAGGGGGTCTCCCGGGGCATGGCCTTACAGAGGGGCCACGGCAGAGCCCCCACGGACCTTGTGGAGGAGCCCATGTCTGTGAGCGAAACGTTTACCGGATGTCCTTTTCCTGGTCCCATCCGGCTGTGCGTGGGTGGGGAGCAGGAAATGGGGACCATGTGGGAAAAGGGCTGGCGGCAGGGGTGGCGTGCTTGCCCTTCCCCTCCATCTTTAGCTGTCCGTGTCCATGTGTGTATGTGTGTGCGCGAATGTGTTGTGCATATGCATGTGTGCAGGGTCCCTGAGGCCAGCACAGCCTGTCCACTGATCCCCTCCCCGCAGGATCTGAAGAGGGTCTTAGGGCTTGTGGTTGTGTTTTTGGAGCAGGCAGAAAGGACAGAGAGGAGCCAGTGAGGGGAGCTTGCCGCCACCTTCACAAAACTCTAGGGCGCTACTTATCCTACTACAAGGCTGGCATCCCCATCTGGGCAACGCCCACCCTGCTGGCCTTGAGAGGTGACGGGGGAGAGCAGAAATGAGACTGGGGGAGACCCGAGAGTGGAGCCGGGCTGCAGGAAGGGGAAGTGTGAAAGGGAGACGGCAGGAACATGCGCTGGCCGACCTGGGGAGCCCCGCCTGCTGCTCCCAGGCCTTCAGCCAGCCTGGTACTGGGAGACCTGGGAAGGGCTGCTGGGCTGGAGCTGTGGAAGGGGTGGCAGGTGACAGGCTGGCCGTGTGCCCAGCACCGACAGGGTGAGGCGGGGCAGCTCCAGGTATGGTGGGCACAGCACCTGGCAAAGACAGGGTGTGGTGGGCAGACAGCAGGGGCATCCCAGGGTGATATGTGGCCACCAAGGAGCTCTGAGTGGTCAACCGGAGGAAGCTGCAGCTGTTCCTTGTGGCCACAGACATGGACACGCACATGGGCTTGCACACCTTCCCTTACAGCTTGAAGATGGGCGAGGGGCTCAGACCCCGAGGGTGTACAGAGCCGCGGCCCCTGCCCAGGCCTGGGACCTGGAGACACACACACAGATGAGCCCATGGGTTACAAGTGAGGTTGGAGATGGGAGAGCCCAGCTCTGGTCCATACCCGCTGGGTCCTTGGGATCCTTCTCAGCCCCCAGGGGTTGTCTCCCTTTAAAGAAGAGCAACAGCCTCTCCTCTCTCCGTCCCTTACCGGCTCATTCACATTCCTCTATTCCTAACTCCCCAGGTCACCCCCATCTTCACCCTCTGCTTGCTCCCTGCTCACTGAGACACTGGGTCCCTGCCCCATAGCTCACTGGTACAGGGTACCCAGGTGCTCGGGCCTCCCCCTGTTACTACCCTGTGGGACCAACCTGGAAACTGTCCCTCTCTTTGCCATTCCCGGGCAGCCCCTGCCCGCAGTGGTAGGTTGTCACCCTCTGGCCTTGTCACCTCCCCTCTGTAAACCAAGCAAGCTCAGCATCAGCCTTCTAGAAACAACCCCTCCCCGCCCACCACCCTGTTCCCCATGCTCGGCTCCCTCGACAGTGACATTCTTGGAAAAGATGCTCATGCTCCAAACCCTCGCCTCCTTTTTCTCTCCGGAGCCCACTCCAGCCCGGCTTTACCCCTCCATGCTGCCCAAACAGCTTGCCTTAGTCAGCTCAGGCTGTCATAAAAAAGAAGCCACAGACGGGGTGGCTTCAACAAACAGAAATCCTCACAGTTTTGGAGACTGAAGTCCAAGATCAAGGTTCCGCCAATTTGGATTGTGGTGAGGGCTCCTGTCTCAGCTTACAGACAGCTGCCTCCTCCCTGTGTCCCCACATGTCCTTGTCTTCTAAGGGCACTAACTGTCGGATAAGGGCCCCACCCTTATGACCTCATTTAGCTTATTTTCTTAGTGGTCCTATATCCAAATATAGACACACTGGGGGTTAGGGATTCATCATACAGTGTTTTTGGGTGAGCACAAGTCAATCCTTCTGTAGTACAGCTCTTGTCAGGATCTCTGTCGACCTCCACATCACCACACCCCAGGGTCGGTCCTTATGCCTGACCCCTGGAACCCTGGGTGCTGAACACAGGTGCCACCCGCTCCTGCTTGAAGTTCAGCCTTTGCTTGGCTCCTGAGACTCCATGTTCTTCCTTCCTCTTCCTCCTTACGCTGCTGCTGCTGCTCTTTGCCGACTTCTCCTCTGTCCCACCTGAAAACCTAACCAAGCCTGGTGCTAAGACCTGACTTCTTCCTGTGTGTCTCCACGTGTCCCAAGGAGGTCCACTCAGGCCACGGCCTGGCTCCTGCTCGCTCCTCCCGGGGGTTCTTCCTGTGTCCTGCAGCCTGGCCTGCTGCCTCCTTCCTCAGAGGCTCCACGGGCATCTACCGCTCAGCCTGCCTGAAAGCAGGCTCCTGTCTTCCTCACCTCCCCACATCCATGTCAGTGACAGCTCCATCTTTCCCCAAGCTCAACACTGGCCATCATCCCCGACTTCACTCTTCCCATCATGCCCCGGGGCTCACAGGAGAGCACATCCTTTTGTCCTCAGACCATGTGCAACCCAACCGCCCCTCACCACTTCTTAGGCCCCACATGGCCACTCACTGGATGCCTGTAGGAGCCGCTGATGGTCCCATGTCACCGTGCGTCGGCAGAATAATGTCCTTCCCTTCACTCCCCCAAAATCTCTTCACCCTAATTCCTACATCCTGTGACTTTGCCCCTCATGCGGCAATAGGGGCCTTGCAGATGTGGTTAGAGGAAGGAGTGTGAGGGGAGGAGGGGATCTGGGGTTGTCTCACGGTCATCACACGGGTCCTTCTAGGAGGGAGGCAAGCAGGTCAGAGGAAGAAGGAAGATGGTATGTGATGTGCAGCCATGAGCCAAAGGAAGAGGAAGCTTCCAGAATCTGGGCAAAGTGAGGAAATGGATCCTCTAAACCTTGATTTAGACTTCTGAATTTGTGATTTAGACTTCTGAATTTCAAGCCCAGAGCTGGTGGAAATTTCTTACTGTAGACAAAAGAAACACATACCTGCCCCATGGCTCTTAAGGGCCCCCGTGTCTGGCCCATTAAGTCTTTGGCCTCCTCTGCTTGCTTTGGCTTCCTTTAGCACCCCGGCTGCTCCTCCTGCCTCTGAGCCTTTCCCCTGGTGTCCCTCCTTCCGCGGGCGCCTTCCCCCACAGATCTGCCAGGCTCACTCTGCCCAAATGTCACCTCACTGGAGAGCCTTCCGAGCTACCTGCACCCATATTTCCCACCTACAGGCCTGGCCATTCCCTCCAGCCAAGGCCTGCTTTGTTGTTCCTCTTGCAGCTCACCTGCTGTGCTCTCCGCCTGAGTGCTCCTCAAGATGGCGGACCCCCAGTGGGAGGTACCCGCTTCACGCACTGCTGCCCCACAGATATCTAAGAAGTTTCTGGCATGTTGTGAGCACTCAGCAGATGCCTCTTGGATGAACGAACAAATGAGTGAATGAGTGAATGAATTTTACAGATGAGGAAACCAGGACCAGGAAAGGGGAATGACTGGTCTAGGCTTACGGTCAGCCCTGGTCCTGGGGTTAAAGCACCTCCCATATCTTATGGTGGGAAAACCCACCACACTGGGCAGACTTAGTACCCTTCAGAGGCCTGAGTCCCATCTCATTCGGCTGGGGGCTCTGGAGCAGGTGTTTTGTGTTCTTTGGGCTGCAGCATCCTCAGCTGGGAATGCATGGCCGAGTGAATGGGTGAGTCAAGCTCTTCACTGGGGACAGCTTGGCAGGTCGGAGGACTAGGAAGAAGCCGCAGCAGTGAGGGGCTGGGGCCAACCAGGATTGCTGGAACATGGAGTCTGGCTCTGGACAAGAGCTGGGGGGAGGGGGCACTGAGGGGACCCAAGGGAGAACAGACCTGATGTGAATCTCCGCAGGGGTGGCCAAGGCAAAAGTAGGGAGGACCCTACTGTGCGCTGGTGGGAGCCTGAAGGGCTTGGGGCCAAGCTACTGGCATGAAGCGGGGAAAGGCAGAGAGATTAGAGGTGTGGTTTGGGCACAAAAGACAGGATTTTCAGGAAAGCAGAACTTGAGGTGGGTAGGATTAAGGCAGAGAACGGAGGTGATCGGAAGAGTTTCTGGGTGGGGAATGTTGGGCACCGCAGCCCTTCCGGTGATGGAGCCCCACTGCACGTGCTCTGAGCGGGACAGGGGCTAGACTGACTCATGTGATGGATGGAAAAGCCTTGGGCTCCAAGGGTGACCCTGTGACGGGTCTCTCTCCATTTCCTCTTTTCCTAAGTTGGCACCATTCTCAGGGAGGTGGCTCTGGACGATACCAGATCAGCATTCTACCAAGACCGAAAGCCTAGCAGAAAGACATTTTGCTAACATTTCCAGGAGGGAACTCTCGCTGGCCAACCTTGGGTCACACGCCCAAACCTCAAGCAGCTGCTGTGATGGGGACTGTGGCTGCCAGGCCATGTCCATCCTTGAGCCCTGTGGGTAGAGAGCCCGAGAGAGGTGGTTCTCCCCAGGGAGACGGCCAGGATGGAGGGGACCGAGGACCTGGTCTTACAGTGCACAGGGTTCCAGGTGGCAGCCCGGCAAGAGCTGGACCTCTGAGTAAGCAGCGGGGGAGGGGCCTGGACCGTCAGCCTTGGGCGGGTCCCCTTCCTGCCTGGTCTTGATATGAGTGGTCCTACACACACACTTCTGTGCCAATGACAGGACTGAGCCTCCAGCTGCCACCACACTGACCACCTGCCCTTCCCACCAGGGTCTGACTTTGCAAGTCCATGGCAGAGTAGATGCTGAGGCTGGGGTGCCCATTTTCTCTCTCCAGAGCAGGTCCTAGCTGGCCCATCACCTGCCTGCCTCAGTGAGTCAGAGGAGTTGTCTCCCCTTGGGTGGGGTCCTCCAGGCTTAGAGTAACTAAGGTCAGGGCTCAAGTCCTCCACATTTCCTGAGTCCTGACAAGGTGGGGCTACCCTATATCTGCTCAGCTTCATTGCTGTGGGTAATTATAGAAGTCTGCTTGGCTTTCTGGTCTTGCTGTCTGCTCTGTTTGATTCAGTCTTTGGCTCCCACACCTCTACACCTTCCCTCATGGTGGCAGGAGGGCTGCTGAGGTTCCAGCCTCACCTCTGAGGTTTAAGTCAGCTGGGAAGAAAGAGCGTCTTTCCTTGTAGCTCAGATTGGACTGTATCAGCCACTTGCTCATTCCTGAGCCTCGATGGTCAGCGAGTACAGGATGCTGATTGGGTGGGCCCAGTCACATGTTCCAATCTCAAACCCCAATCCAGACAACTTGGGGAGAGATGGGAAATTTCCAAGTTAAAAGCTGGGCTGTTATTGCAAAGAGGAGGCTTGGAGGCTGAGGACACAGGAAGTTAGGCGTCTCCCATGAGAAGCTTCCTCACATATGACTGAAGAGAGAGGCTTGGATGGAATCGAGATCCTTCTCAGGCTTGCTGAGGTAGACAGCGATGCAGCCAGGCCCAGGCCCAAGGTTTGTCTCTGCAGTTTCTTTTCCTGGGTGGTCCCTGAGCAGTGGCCTGTCCAGAGCAGGCCCAGACACAGGGAGCCCCCACCCCAGGAAATAAGCCACAGCCTGTCTCAGGTCTGCCAGCCTTTACAATAAAGACAGGAGCCAGGGGTCCATTTAAAAATCATTTTTTTAATTAATATCATCTTCCCATTTAGCCAAGTGTCTGTAATGTATAAGGAATGTCGGTAAATATTCCATTTGAAGCTTCTTTGTACATATTTCCATCGATAAATAAACTCTGAATTCACATAAAAAAGTTAAACTTAAATAACTCATATTTCCTTCTCTTGTAACAGGCATATATTGGTAAAATATAAATATTCTTGGACTCAGGCTTTGTTCTAAGTGAGGAGAACAGGAATTCATCACATAGTACAATTATTGACAATAAAACCAAGAAATTGTCAGCTGGTGTCCTGGCATGGACGAGTACTGAGGTGGGAACAGAAGATTCACATTTGGTTTCTGGGCCACAGGGGGCAGGAACAGTGGTGGGGCACAGGACAGGACAGTTGCTTTCTTTATAGCTCTGATAAAAATAATCTGTTCTGCCACTGAAGCTGAACTTTGACATTTGCCGATTAATTCCATAATCACTGTACTTCACACTTGGATGTCAACTAACCAAGTATGGCACATAATCCATTTTGAACAAGGCCAGTAGGTTCGGAAACTATCACTGGGCTGGCGACAAAAAAGTGGGAGATGCACGAGAAGGGGGTGGTGACTCGCTTGGGTTGGCTGGATTAGTCACTGTGGTCAGTTAACATTCATCCGGGGCCTCAGTTGGCAGATTTGACCCTGGGGCTGTGAGGCGCTCCCTGGTGGCCCAGGCCAGGCATCCCTGGCTGCGCGGTGGTGAGGTGGGCACCTGCTCAGAGCACGCGGGGGATGATGGTGAACGGCACAGCGGGGCTGCTGGCCTCCAGCTCCAAGGCCGTCAGGAAACACTCGGTGGCCGCTGCGTCGTTGCCCTGGGCCTGGAGGACCTCGCCCAGCCCATTCCAGACCTCGTGAGCTGTGGAGCTCACCTGCACAGCGTCGCGGAGGATCTTCTCTGCCAGGCTGTAGCGGCCCAGCTGGTGAAGGATCAGGGCCTGCGGGGGGCAGAGAGACAGACAGACTGTCAGTCAGAGACTCGGCAGCTTTGGGCACCTGGATGTCCTGTATTTTCAGTGAGCTCCTGGGAGGTGGGAATGTTGCCTCCTCAGGCTAGGCACAGTAAATTCTCAAGTAATTCCTGCGCTTAGGGGCCATGGCTAGACTAGTTTCTTGAAGCACATAGGACTGCTGAAATTCAAACATTTTTGAATTGTAAAAATGACACTTTCTTACAGCTTATCTGAAAATACCCAGGAAGGGACCACTTGGAAGGCCATGGTCTATACTGACCCAGTACAACTAACCTGCCACGTGCCAGCTGACACGTGCCGACATAGAAGGATATTTGTCACCTGTTGCATTTTAGCTTAAAGAAATATCATTTGGGGCATTCCTACCATAACAGTTATCACAGATTCCTTTTTAATTTGGCCACAGCCTCCTGCTCCAACCAAAACCCTGATCTCAACATCCCCACCTTGCTCCAGGCCGTGAACAGCTGTCGCTGCACACAGTTTTGCTCAAGGCATATGTGTTGGTCCTCAAACCTCTGATCATAAACATGTTTCCAAGCTGCACATCTCCAGAAGGGAGGTTTGTGTTTGTCTATTCCACCCAATGACTGCATTCTCCCACACTAAGTCTCCGCGATGGGGAGAGACCGTGAGGTCCTATCCAGTTTCTCTGCTGTTGTAAATCAGAGATAAACTTCTTTCCAGAAAGTCCCTGTCTGTTCTTTTAGATGAGTGGATTTTCAATTTTTTTTTTTTTTTTTAATAGAGCCAGGTATCTTTGGTAACAGGAAATCTTACTTAGAAAACCCTCACACACATGGAAACTGCTCCAGGTGGAGGGCAGAGGGATGGGGGTCCAGTGTCCCCAGGGCTCCTCATGGTGGCCCCATATAGGCATTTGGATATGTTCTCTTTAGGGCAAATTTTCCCAAGTGGCTGTTACTGGGTAAGAAGATTAAGACTTTTTCTAGGGCTCTCCAACAGGCTGCAAATTTATCAGCAAATGTTTGCAACACTTGCCCAGCCACGAGAGTTCGGTGCTTGTCTCCTCCCCTTTCCCGCATCGGTCCTCTGCGGTCCCTCCCCGTAGAAATCCAGGCTTCCTTCATAACGATTGAGGTTAACTATTTCCCTCGCCTTTGTCTAGGACCCTTCCACGGGCCTAATATTCATCCTCTATCATATTATTCTATCCTGTTCTTGACTGTTGAATGTTCTTTGAGTCAAGGTTTTGTTTTTTAAATTAAATTCATTGGTGGGTGATGACTTTTCTGGGTCCTTTCAAGGGTTAGAAAGTGATCCCTCAGTGACCTGACACATGTGCGTTCTCTGTATTGTGATTTGCCCAGGAGTAAGTAGATGACTTTACCTTAGCAGAGACGGACTTCTCCCACTGCGCTGGACCAAACTAATGAATCCTGCCCATCACCCATGTCAGACTCTGCCTTTGTTGTACAGTGAATTAGGACAGGAAACGGGGGCTCTATATTATTTTCCAGTGAGCTGCAACGGCCAGCTTTGTACAAGCATCATACTGTTTTAATTTCCATTATTCCTAATCATGTTTTAACAGGTAGGGTTAGTCTTTCCTCTCTGCTCTTTGTTTTTATATATTTCCCAACAATCTTTCTCTATTCTGTTCCAGATGAATGGCAAAATCATCTGTTCATTCCCCTTAGGAGTTGAATTGTACTCGCACTAGATGTCTAAGTATTGTGGATAAACCCGGCATCTTTACAGTGGTCAGTCTTCCCACCCAGGAAAGTGACATTGTGGCCTGCTGGTCATTCTAGGCTCATTCTGGGTCTCCCAGGGAAGCCCAGCTCTTCTCCAGGGGGTGCATGCATATTCCCACAAATTTGCATTTCACTCATGGGCAAGGGACAGTGGTTCTGCTCTCAGAAGCAGAGGCTGCCAGCCGAGTGGTATAAACCCCCTTGGACAGTGGATTGCAGCCCCGCCAGTGCAGGCAGCAGGGGGCTCATCCCAGAAGCTGTCTCTGACAGGCACATTGACCCTGGAAGTAGGGTGCTGCAGTGGGCAGAGTCCAGGCCCTGAGGGCTGCTGGGGCTGCGCTCCCCCCAGCATGTGTGGCCTTAGAGGTGCCATGAAAAGCAGCCTGACTTCTGAGAGTCACCTGTACCCAAGATCACGTGGACAGAGCTCCAGTTAAGTGGGACACTGCAGAGCGGACCCAGGCCCAGGCAGGTGTGAGCCCGGTGGAAACTCCTCCACCGGGAGGTGGAGAAGGACAGCCCCGGTTCTGGGAGGGAGAGTTCAGGGAGTCTTCATGGGTGAGGAGGAAGACATGGAGGGGGAAGAAGAGGAAAAGGAGGAGTCAGGGCCCCATAGACAGCCAGCCTCAGTCTGTGTGGGGGTCTCCCCCAGCGCTGTCCGCTCATCCCCAAGGCTAAGGGTGTGAAAGCAGGGCAGACTTCGGGACTGCACCTGGCCTGCTACGAGGATGAGTGTTAACACCACTGCAGTACTCATCACAAACATGTCGTTGTGTCTGTGCCACACAGGACTGTCCTAAGAGCACTTGATTCCCGGCAGCCCCAAAGCCATTTCACCGGGGCATGGCCAGGACCCACATGCAGCAGTGTAGGAGGCTGGTTCTCTCTGCCTTAGCGAGTGTCGCAGCTGGACATCTGTTAGGTGCGTCTAGTCCTACTTTGCAGGTGAGTAAACTACGGCTCCCAGAGCCTCCTGCGCAAGGGAGCAGCTGGTTACTGCAGAACCCATTCTCCTGTCTCCTAGGGTCTGCGTGGCTCTGTGTGGAGTCCAGGGTGGGTGGCACCCACTGTCTAGGTTGGAGCTCTCCCTACCTTGGACCTTTGAGAAAATGTGAAAACTTGACATCCTCCCTTTCCTAACCAGGGGTTACTGCCAGGTCGCAGTCAGCAGGATGTCAGGTCTAACAGGCTCTGCTGCTTCTTTCCAGGGGAAGTTGTCAGCCCAGCTCCTTCTAGAACATTCCATAGAGCCAACAGAAGACGGGGTGGAGAGAGGTCTGGGCAGTGGCAGTGAGCGGCTGCGTGGAGGGGTCACAAAGGGGCAGCTGGCGTTCTTCAAGGCACAGCTCAGTAAGTCAGGACACTGAACACACCTGCAACAGGCTTCTGAGTTGCTTCTGGCAAGCGAGTGACAAGGGACAAGCTGCCATGTAAAGCAGAAGGAGTGGTCCTCGCTCCCCTGTCTGCAGAAGAGAACGCAACTCAGGTCCAGCCGGCTCTACCGCGCTGCTTTCTTTCTCTGCAGGGAGCCTGCTCGGAATGGTGCCTGCCAGTCAGGCTCCATGCTGGGCACTTTACTGGGCTCATCCATCAGCACCCCTTTAGATACAGGGCCAGAGAGGGCAAGGTCTAGTCCAAGGTCATAGGGCTGGTGAACACCAAACTACTGCTGGCCCTGATCTGTCAGCGCCAAAGCCGCCTGTCCTGTTCACCACCCGTGCTGCCCTGTGGCTATAGGAGGCAAGCCTGTGACCAGGGCCGTGAGCTCCGTGGGACTCTCTCACCCCAGTGCACTTGGGCAATAACCCAGCTCCATCCCAGCAGCAGCAAATGGGTGTCTGTCGCGCTGTCTTCCCTTTCATTTCTCTGATCACTAACTGCTGATTTTACTGCTCCTTCCCATGTTACAACTGGGAAATCGCTCCTCTCCAAGGCAGCTTTTCTCTGGCTCAAACTGCTGCCTGGGAGCATACTTCATATTTGCTTGTGGATTGGGAGGGGACCTTGCCCGCCACCTTTGGTGGCCCACAGGCTGGCGGGGTCTTGTGGTTTGCGATGGCTGTGGGGTCCCGTTCGCGAGGACGTGAGTTAGTGAGGCATGGAAGTCTGGTGGGTCTGTTCTCAGTGGAAACTCCCCTCGCCCTGCTGGAGCTGGGGATTCTCTCAGATTGTGGCAGGCACTGAGGCTGGATACAGCCTGCTGTGGGAGCTCCAGAGCACAGGGCAGGGGCACTGCTCATGCCCAAAATCCACCATCTGCCTCAGTGCCAGGCACCTCACGTTTGAGGGCTCTTGTGCCTCCCCAGAGCTGGGCTCGTATTCCTAAGGCAGGAACAGGCTGTGTTCCCAGGTGACCTTGAGGCTTCCTGAGCAATCTGTTTAGTGGAATTAATTCCTAATGCTGGAGCAGCTCAGGGAGACAGCGCAGACTTGCCGGGGCTGCCAGCACAAGCTTGGCAGGGGCATGAAAAATAGGCCTCACCCAAGTGCCCTGGTGAGCCCAGAGCAGCTCAGAAATCAGTCATGCCACAAGAGCAGCCGGAGCAAGCTCCAGCCGGGGTCTGAGCCACTGCTTAGAGTCAGCACTGCAAGAGGGTGGCCACAGGTGGGAGTAGGACGCGTCTGTCCTTTGGAGTAACACACTGCCCAGGGCCCTGCGAGCCGCTGAAGGTCTTCTTTTCCCTGCCTGGGTCTGGATGAGCTCTTCTGCACTAGTGTTGACATTCCTGCCAATCCTGCAGGCCCTGCTCTCTGTCTTCTCCAGAGATCAGAGGCTTTGCTCCAGAGGCTGCATTTAACTGTCCTCCTTGCCAGCTGGACCCAACCCTCTTGTGGTTCAGCTAGGCTGGCTGTCAGCCGAGGTCGTGCTGAACCTCCCCAACCTCCAGCCTAGTCACCTGGCCCTCCCTGCTGGAGCTCCAGTCCTCTGCCCCAAACCCTGGGGCTCCCCATTCTCCCACGAGCAGCCCACCCGGAGGCTCAGGGTTCCTGCTCCCAGCCCCCCACCTGGCAGGAGGAAGACTCCAGCGACTGACATATTTCATGATCCTACCGCTCCTCACCTCCATACCAAACTCAACAGAAAAGTACTGAGTGACGGCCCAGATGTGCTGGATGCAGGAGGGTATGACACAGGCCTGCTGTCCAAGCACGTAGACGTTACTCTCCCCTTGGCAGGCAGGACCCCCTTCTAGCCTTGTCCACCTTGAAGAGCCGGCGCTACTGCGGATAGTGTTGCACAGACATCACAGCCTGCCCGAGCCCTGCGGAGTGCGGACTCAAACCTGAGCTGTGTGTGTTTGTGCCATCAGCGCCAGGCCCTCCCCGCACCCTGGCGTTTGCAAGCCAGCAGTGAAGGGCAGTCACCAAGAAGCTCCCTTGCTAGTCCCTTTCATCAGACACACATGAAGACAGCTTCCCAGGCTTGTAATTATTCTAATCAGGTGTTTTGCACAAATATAATCTTGGTGAGGCACCAAATTGGAAATAAGGGATCAAATTAAACCTGTTATTTCAAACGAGATAAAATGGACTTGGCTCTTTGAGGGCAATTAGTATCTCCCTCACTCCTGCCCTTTGTTGCTGTAATTGCTGCCCCAGCACTAAACACCTTGCCGTGCCCAGGCAGCCCGTGCGGGAGAGGGCTTCTGTGCCAGGCACTGGCTCCGGGAACACGGGAGCTGGCAGCAGGGTGGCCGGGCCACTCCTAGCATCAGAAGTCCACGGGGCCAAAGTCCTCTTGAGGGATCGTGGACATCTCCATGGTGCTCTGCCTAAGAGCAAAGTCAGCCATCTGCTGGGTCCCTCTAGGGGACAGAACACAGGGAGATGATGTCCCGGAAACAAAGCGCCCTTCCTGAAGAGAAGCCACCTCTAAAGAGAAGCCACGTGGCTGGCTGGGGTTGGAGCGGGTCCCCTCTCTCCAGCTGAGTGCCGCTGTTCCCAGGCATGGTGCTTTGGAAATCAAGCTTTGGGCACAGGGACGGGAGGTGCGGCTCCCCCGTGCTTTCTGTGCCAGGGCCTGGTCGATGCTGAGGGCTCCCCCACCGTGCCCTTGGCTTCTCTGAGCAGCAGCGGGCTGCTCTGGCCACACCATGAATGTGCAGGGAGGAAGTTTGGTCTCAGAAACGGGACTGCAGCATTTGAAGATCTTTGGTCCCTCTTCTAGGTCAGAAACCTGAGGGATTCCGGTTGTCAGGGTAGTGATGGCAGCTAAAGGACAGCTCTTTAGCTCTGTCTCCCTGTAGGAAGACAGCAGAGCTGCCGAGCTGGCAGGGCCTGAGCTGCAGCTGGAGACGGTACATGGGGGCTCAGCACCGGGGGCGGGGTGTGGGCCGCTGTGGGTGGCTGATGTGTTAGAGGACCGGCTGGGCACCAGGGGAAAGGCTCAGGGCTCTAACAGTGGGGAGATTAGTGTGTGGGTCCTGGGCTCACATGGGCAGATGGACTGATGGGCTCTGACTCCTAGCTCTGCCGTCCACTCTAACGGCAGGCACTGAGCCTCAGGTGCTTTATCTGCAGAATGGGGAGACTCTGGCTCCCCAGGGAGCTGCGGGGAGCACATAAGGCAGGCTGCAAAGCGCTCAGCAGAGGGCTTCCCACATCTATCCCCTTCCCATGGCTGGGCTCACTCTGGGATATCAGAATCACGGCCTTCTCATTCCTGGATGGCCTAAGCGGAGGGGAGGCCCCTGAGGCCAGAAGTTGGCTGACTCTCAAAGAACAAGGACCTTGATTTGTTTTTGTACCCCCAGCGCCCAGAGCAGGCCTGGCACGGGGGCCTCTTGTGGGTGCCTGCTGAATGGACGGAGGGTTGGGTGGACAGCTGGGCCACCATGGGTTAGGAGGGACAAGGGGAGTGGGTGGCCCTCCTGTTAGTGTTGTCCACTAACGAGGCTAAAAGCTCTGGCCAGCAAGCTCAGAGCCTCCTCTCCTCAGAGAAATCAGCATGGCACTGTCTGAGGGAGGGAAGATGGCCTGTTCCCAGCTGAGCCCTGCTGAGCCCAGGAGGCTGCCACGGCCTGCCCTCAGGCTGGTGCTCACATACCCCGGGCCGACCTGATCCCCAAGAAATCCCCGGATGCATCTACAGACCATCGGTCTGGAAACTGGGCCAAGAGGAAGACAGCCTTGCCCCAGGCCTCGTCCCCACGGGGCTCAGGGCAGGATGGGCTGGAAGCAGCCCCTGGGCTGAGCAGCAAGGCCAGTGGCACCTGGCCTGAGGCAGGTGCCCAAGTCTGTCTCCACCACAGTGAAGGTCCCCACTGCCCCCAGCCCTTGTCCTGCCACGAGCTATGTACACAGCAGATGAGCATTTTCCCGAAGCCTACTGGGACCTTCAGAGTGGCTCCATAACCGCAGGACCCCAAGCTTACAGCGAGGCCTGGGAGTCTGCCCTTATGGGACACAAGCCTCACAGGACGACTGTGGTCACTGCTGAGCTCTGCTGTTTGCATTTTCCTTCCTGAGGACACCATCCCTCAGAGGCGAGCGGGGAGGGGGTGGGGGTGGTGTTTTTAAAAATATATTTCTTTCAAATCGGAATATAAATAGGCAGCACTCCAGTGTGCTCCGAGAAGACCACAGGAAACAATGGCTTTGAAAGGGTTTCTTTGGAGCGGCTATGGAGCAGAGAGCTCAGGCTCCCTCGCCCTCCCTCCCCCTGGAGAGGCCCTTTCTTCTCTGCCCAGAGCAACCTGCTTTCCACCAGTGCCTCGAGGCCGCACTGGAAACAGCATGTGGGGTGGGCCGGGGCTGCCAGCTTCTCTACCTGGATCCCAGCAGCTCTGGGGCCGGCCTGGGCCCTAGGGGGCTCTGTTTTGTGGTGCACTGTTTCTTTGGGAAGCTTCAGGAATAGCACCGGCTTGCCAGGGGCAAATGTGCTCCACCCGGCAGCCACACCAGCTTGCAAGGCCAGGACCGCCCTAGGGCGCCCCAGCGGCGCCCCACAGCTCTGCCACCTTAGAGAAGGGTCCCAAATCAGGTGACTCCACCCTCCTCTCAGCAGGTCACAAGTGCTAGCGGGGACGGCTATGGTGCTGGCTTTCTTGTCTGGGCCACTTACATATGTTTGACCCCATCCCTGCCAAAAGCCAGTTCTTGCCCTTCCTGACAGCCTGTGTCCATCTAAGCCGCAGAGCCTGGCATCTGCACTTGCGTGCAGCCCCTCTCCAGCAAGGCGTGGTGTGGACGCTGTCACTGGGCGGCCTCCGGGGCCCCACCCTCCTCTGGGCCCTTGGTGGGGACAGAGTATTCACGAGGCCACTTGATCTTTACAACAACAAGGGCAGTTCATGTCCTGCTCTGGGGCACCGTGCTGAGGGGCAGTGAGAAGGAGGCCTCCAAGACAAAGGGCAGGAGGAAAAAGGGGACCCGCTGCCCTGGGGAGCAGGACCTTCTGCCAAAGGGCAGCTGGGGAGAGGAGGGAGCTGGAGGACACAAGCATAGCCAGGCCTGTGCTGCACAGGCTCCCTCCCTCCACGACCGACCCCGCAGGGGACTCTGCAGGCAAATCTCCTCGAGTCCGTGGGCCTCTGACCCCCACCCCCTCAGTATTAGAGCCAATTCGCGGTCTGGTTCCTTTCCTCTTCCTCATATCAGAACACATGCTCCCACTTGCCGATCTGGCGTGTGGGCGCCGGGAGCCAGAGAAGGCTGAGCAACGCTCCCCCGGCCGGTGGCGCGGAGAGGGCAGGGTCCAGTGCCCAGCAGACCCCCTCGAGGCTCCTCCCCGCTAGTGTGAGCCACACCGTCCAGGAGGAGAGAGGACCCTGCGGCCCTCCTGGCCAGCTGAGGGGCCGGACACTTGTTTGCTGAGAGCGCCTGATGGCTGCAGGAAGCTGCGCTCTCGCGGGGCCGCTTTTCCAGGTCAATTGCTTTATCTGAAGAAATGTGCCTGCTGGGGACCGGGCCTTTCCAGCATGGCGCTAATGCAGGAGGAAAAAAACCCTCAAATTCTCAAAAACCTTTCATTATTCTAAGCCAAAGCCCCAGCTAGCTATGGAAGGGGAAGTCCTTGGGGCGGAGGGGGCTGGGCCCTCTGCTCTCTTGCTGCTCTGCCGCTGGGGGGAGGGAGCGCCTCCCCCCTCTCCCTCTCTCCTCTCCAATCTCTCTCCTGCTCTCCCTCTCTGTCTCTCTCCCTCTGTTTTCCCCCCCACCCTGTCCCCCACACCTCTCTCTCCTTTTCTGTGTGTGTCTCTCTGTCTCTGTCTCTCTTCCTCTGAACTGTGGTTTAAAAATGTAGGGCCCTGATGAGCTTTTTTACCCAACCCCCATGCTCCGGTGTTCTCTGAGTCCCCTGAAGTCATGCAGAGAAATTGCCTTCCCTTTCATCCTTCCTTCAGGATCGGAAGGAAGCTTCCAGAACCCCATCCTCCTTCCCTCTCTCCTGGGCCTTACAGGAATAGTAAAAGCAGACCTCCTCCTCACCCCACCGCCTCTTGGAATTGTGCTGCTTAACAGGGTCCCCCGAAGGACACTCACTGTGCTTTTAGACGGGGGCCCCACTAAGCCTCAGGAAGATATGAACACAGCTTGCACATTTTTTAGGCACCTGACTGGAAGAATTTTTGGAAGCTGAGGTCTTCCAGGACGGTTTGGGATACTCCAGAGGAGCTTGCTCTGCCGTGTCCAGGGCCAGATGACAGGCTGCCGAACAGCGGCCTCCGCAGCAAGGGTGGAAGTCCCAGGGCCCGTCCAGCCTCGAGCGGGTTTCACACAGACCTGGCCCTGAACCTCCTCTGGCCTAATTTCTTTGAAACTGGGTTCTCAGTATTGGTGCTGAGCTTTCCCAGGCTGGGGGGCTTTCAGAGAAGAGTCTTTGGGGATGGGCGGGCATTCACTGAGGGGAGGCCCCGCAGACAGCCTGCCGGCAGCGTCCAGTCATGAACCCCACAGCCTGCAGGTGTGTGTGCGGGGGGACAGCAGGGCAGGGAGCATCTTCAGATGGCCAGCATCGTCATTTTATGGGCGGGGTACCCTCAGCATCGGTGGGGGAACTGATTCTAAGCGCCTCCTTGGTTACCCAAATCCTCAGACACTCAAGTCCCTTATATAAAACGGCATAAATTTGCCTACCGCCCACACATATCTATATATACATATATATGTAATTTAAAAAACCCACGGGATCTCACTAGGCAGTTCACTACATAGCTTTGCACTCACTGTTTGGCCCAGGTTGGCCTCAAACTTGCAGTGATCCTTCTGTCTCAGACCCTCAAACACTAGGATTACAAGCATTCGCCACCATGCCTGGCTTCTTCCGTATACTTCCATCATCTCTAGGCTGCTTATAAACTTTTTTTTTTGTCTATTTGAGACAGGGCCTCACTGCACAGTTCAGGGTGGCCTGAACTCACTTTGTAGCCCAGGTTGGCCTCAAACTTGTAGCGACCCTCCTGCCTCAGCCTTCTGAGTGCTGGGTTTACAGGTATGTGACACCACGCCCGGCTGACTGCTTATAAACTTGGTGCAATGTAAATGCTAACTAAATAGTTGTTACACTGTATTATTTAGGATGAAAGGAAAAAGTCTGCATATATTTAGTTCAGGTATGATTTCTTCCAAAGGTTTTTGACCCGTGGTTGGTTGAGTCTGCGGATGTGGAACCTGTGGGTACAGAGGCTGACTGGCCCTCTGTCGTGGTCCCTGAAGCGAGCTGTAGAACAGGGTCTGGGCTACTTGGCTGGGATTCTGTTCACTATGCTTCAACCAAAGCTGTTTCTAGCTCTTTCTTTCTTTCCACAATATACCCAGAGCACTGTGGGAGTCTCAGCACCAAAGCGCTGGCACAGTGCTCCGGGCACTCTGGCACAGGTGGTTATGTGGGCCAGGCGGAAAGTGCAGGCTCAGGGCCTGAGGCTGGGTTTGCTGTGGGTCCTGCCCTAGAGGAACGCACCCTGAGCTGAGGGGGGCATCCTTCACATGTGCAGTGCCAGCTTGTGCCCAGTGGAGGGAGGCTGAGAAGCCATTCCCGAAGAGATAAAATGACCCGCCTACTCTTTTTCAAAACAAGCGAAAACGGAAGGCCGAGGCGCAGGGTAAGGGAAGGGGCAGTTCATGGCCACACAGTGGTAGGGGGAGGGCTGAAACCCCAAGCCGCTCACACGATTCTGCCTCTCAAAGCTTCCTGCGAGCAGAGCTCTGCCCACGCCCGGCTCTTAGGGCAGACACACCTTGGTGATCACACCTGAATGGTCTGCGGCAGGCTCGGCGCTCAGGGGATGATGAGCTATTTAGAGTTAAATTTCCAATCCAAAGCCAGTGAGGCATGGCAGCCAGCGCTCCAACTCAAGGATCTGGAGACCAGGCACCTTGCGCCCGGGGCAGACTGCCCTGGCCCCAGCTCCAGCCCTGCATCTAGAATATGACATCCCTTGCCCTTGGGAATTAACGGGGTGGGAAAGGGATGGAGAAGTGACTTTAGTAACAGAGGAGTGACTGCCCCTCAACATCAGTGTGTCTGAGCTCCGTGCTGGCTTTGGCGCTGTAAAGACAAAGGGAGGAGCCTGCTTTCTCCTTGATGAACAGCACCCAGGGAGGCTGTGAGCTGGAGAGGAGTCACTTAGGGACCGGGTGCCTGAGCACCTGGGTGCCTGGGACCGCTGCAGGCAGGGCGGAGAGACCAGGTGCTGGGGTGCTGGGGAGTCCCGGAGCAGGAGAGCTCCCCACCGCAGCGGCCCGAGGCACGACACTCACAGCACCTCCGAGACTGCGCTGACCTCACTGAGAAAGTGTCAGACCAGCAACTCCCCCACTGTGTGAACAGTCAGTGAGGGGCAGGCCAGGTCCACCCCGTGCAGCTCAGGCTGCGTGGGAGCCCTTGCTGGGGGCTGCAGGGGAGACAAGAGGAGGCCCCAGGGTCCCACAAGGTGTGGAGTTGCTAAGCATCCTTCCTGTCCTAGATCCTGAGGCAGTTCTTGGCCATATTCCAAACTGAGTTTCCAGCCTTCCCTCCCCCGACCGCCACGTTAATCAGCGGCTTGCGATAATGGTGTGAACTGATATCGGCTGCCAGTCTTACAAGGGGGCAAAATTTGGTCCTGATGCTATGAGATTGGCCGCACCCCAACTGATGCGCTCTGTGGGTGCTGGCGTGGCTGCCCTTGCTGGTACTTTTCCACTGGCAGTGGGCATGAGATTCCTGTTGACTTATTTGTACAGCTCCCTGGTTGACTTATTTATTTATTTTTATCTACCTTCTCCAACAACAAGTCTGGGAGAAAATAACAGTGCAGGCAGCCTGGAAGTCATACGCTCCCCCATGGCCCGAGTTAGCCACACAGTGGAAAGTTTGGTGCTAATTGCCCCCTGGAGGTCCTGCCTGCCCTCAGGGAGGTGCCGCCCTGCATGCTAGGAAGGTGGCTCACTACCCTGGAGAAGGTGGGAGGGCAGCTGGGAGTCTTTGAGCCAGCCTAGCCCACCTCAGGCCCAGCCTTCCTGGTCTCTGGCGCCCCAGCCACCACAGGTGAGATGAGCTGGCCCAGGAAGGCCTGGGGACGTGGGCAGGGTCTCTCCATGGTCAGAAAATAACTCACATGTGCCCAGCACGGGGCTGTGCCGAGGGGCTCCCTGGGATCCCCGGACCCACGGGCGACAGTCCCAGATGCTCCTGGGCTCCAACGCAGAGGTCCCTTCCCAAGGACCCTGACAGAGCCTCGCCTGGCCTCTGCTTCAACCTGGCCTCCAGTGACGGTGGGGAGGGAGGCTGTGTTTTTGAGGAGTTCTCCCTGTGCTCAGGTCTGACCGCTTACACCAAACCCTGAGAACAAAAACCTGCCTGGAGCTGCCTCACACAGGAAGTTGTGCAGGAGGGTAGGGCTGGGCTGGGGGGCATGTCCACTGGGCCTGCTCTGGGACCCACCAATTTAGGCAGAATCCTCCCCACTCACAGCCTGCCTCTTTCTTTATCTTTTTCTTCTCTCTCTCTCTCTCTTTTTTTTTTTTTTTTTTTTTTTTTGATACTGGGAATCAAACTCAGGAGCTTGTGCTTGCCAGGCAGGCGTTGTGCCACAGAGCTATATCCCCAGCCCTGTTTTGTTTTTTGAAACAGGATCTTGCTAAGTAGTGCAGGGTGGCCTTGAACTTCCTATGTGGTCCAGTTGGCCAAAAACTCTCCACTATCCTCCTGCCTCAGTTTCCCAAGTGCTGGGATTACAGGCAGGTGCCCCCACACCCTGTGGCCTCCCACTTTTCTAACCTAGAAAGTGAAGGAGCAGAGTGAGTGAGCTCCAGCTGGTAATTCTAGGGTTGATAAGACTTCTTACCTCCTACATGGTAGGGTCTGTTCCCCCCGGACTTGTGTGACAGTAACTGGTGTGACCAGAAGGCACCTCGGAAGAGGCCAGAGCAGCAGGGGCCGGGAGACAGCTGACGTCCAGCTGCAGATGGCACAGACAGGAGACAGCCCTGCGTAGCCCTGCAGGGTTGGCACGGTTTTCTCCTGGCCTCCGTAAGGGCAGGGTGAGAGGCAGTGGTGACACAGGTCAGCTACGTAGGTGTGTCAAAGGTTTCTGGCTTATTATAAACTCTTGAAAGCTCAAAACCCCCCCACAGTGCTCAGAAGAAAAGCTGCTGAACTAAGACAGCTCGGGCTCCTGCTGGCAGGGGCTGTGGTGACTCAGCTCCGTCTTTAAACACCTGCAGGGTCCCTGGCACCCAGGAGACAATACGTGCTTGTTGGCTGGAAGTTATTCCAGACCCTGGCCCATTTTTGGTCTACTGTAGGCACTCAACAGATGACCATGGAATGAGTGACATGTCCCAGCTCTACCCGCGTCACCCCTCCTGTTATAGCCCAGGGTCCACCGTGAGAAAGTATGTGGAACCCTCACCTGACCTCCATGCCCGCTTGTGCCTCTGGTGTCCCTGAGGATGCCGTTTCCCAGCATCCATCCAGATTTCATGGATCGCTGCTAGATGACATGAAGCCTGAGTGTCCCCAAAGCCTGTTTTCAGCAGACAGGGATAAGGAGCCCAGGCCCCGGCTGGGTGAGTGGGTGGGGGACACAGTCTTCTGCTGCAGCTGGACAGGACCAGTTGACCCATGGGGACACAAATGCCAGGATGATTCACTACCTGCCACGGAGGATGTGGTCATTTTGGCCAGCGCCTTCTGCATCCCTGCCAGCACCTGGCATGGGCTATTTTTCCATTTTTAAACAGGAACAAACAGAAATGATAAGACACTTTCCGACGAAGGGAGGACTGGTGTTGATAAGCCTTGGGATTTTCACCCCCAAATAACAAGAGAATTCACAACCCCAAGCCTGGGTGGAAGAGGGGGCGAGGGGTCTCCGCGGCCACATGGCTGCCCCTCCCTGGCGGCGCCGCACCGCACCGCATGCGCTCTGGAGCACAGCGCTGGGGAAAGATACCACTCAGGCCCAAGGCCGAAGAAAGGGTGACGGCAAACAGGCTGGGGACAGAGAGGGAGCGGCTGCACCCAGGGAACCGGGAAGGTGGGCGGAAATGGATGCATCCACTAGGCTGGAGCTTTCCCACCAGCAGAGACCTTGCCGGGCACTTTCCTTTCCTCCACCACGGAGCTCTAACCATGTACCATTTCACCGTGGCCTACATCAGCATCGAGGTTAGAGCTGTTTACTCCGAAGGCTCCGGTCGGCTCCGAGGGGAAGGGCGGGGAGGGACGGACTCGTGTGCAGAGGCAAAGGGGCAGAGCCAATGTGTTCTAGGTGAGGACGCATCCACTTGCTGGAAGCCAAATGCTGCCCTGCAGGGAACTCGGAAACAGGACCCTGGGGCTCCAATGACGACGTGGAGGGAGATGGGAAACCAGCAGAGTAAATGAAAGCAACCACAAATACTGCTCCTGTGGTTTCCTGCTCAGGCCAGTGTAGACAGCAAGAGGTGACCGGCTGCCAGTGGATCCACTTCCCTGTGATGGGGAGGGGGCAAGGCCGCCGGCGGACTGAATGTCAGTGTCCAGGGCCTCTTGGATCTCTTCATTTCCCACACAGTTCTCACAGCGCCTGGCTCACGGGAAGGGAAGGGACAGCCCACTACCAGCTCCGAGGTGAGGCTTTCAATTGGGCCGGCATTAAGGACTGTGTGTGACCTGAGGGCAGCCCTGCTAGGTGGCAATGTTTGCTTCTGTGTCATAGAGGCTAAGTGACACGCTGAGGCCACACAGGTCATCAGCGTACGGCACAGCTAGACTTCAGACAGGGGGCTTTTGTGCTCCAAGCACTTGATGTCCCACCTCACCTTTTCTGCCACCAGACCAGGCAGTTCCGAGCCTGGCCCGTCTCCCGCTGGCCTCCCTCCAGCCCTGTCTCCATCTGGAGGGCAGCCAAGCAGCTTGATCTGTGCCGCAGGGTCCTCTACCTGGGGTCCTGCGTCACAGCCAAGGCGCTGGCCTCTTCCTGTGGCTGCTGCTCTCCCTGACCCGCCTTTCCTCCCTCTCATACAGCTCCCCACCTGGACCCCCAGTCCGGCGGCATGCCTGAGTACTGACTGAAAGAAGACAGCCCTGATCTGTGCACTTGTCCATTTCCACCGTGTAAACTCTCTAACCACAGCTGATGGGAGGCTGCGCTGTGAGGTCACCGTGCAGAGCTGGGCGAAATGGCCGGGGGGATGTGCCGGTCCCCACTGAGTACCCTGGCTGGCAGGGGCTGCAAGAGGCCCTGGCCGTGGAGCAGGGACCACGTGGGAAATACCAGTGACTCTGTGGCCATAAAGCCCATCCTGGCAGCCAAAGCACACTACTGTCTTGATGGTTGATGGGAACAAAATGCTATTTTCTTCAGTGCTGAGGATACAGAATGAGGAAAGGGATACATTCTATCACAGAGCAACTCAACTAAGGGAGCCTAGGGCTCCAATAAAACTCTGGGAACATTTCCCACCCTAGGAGAAGGATGGGACCACCCCCCCAACCCCCACCCATTCAGCCTCTCAGAGCTCATCAGCAACACAGCCTTGCAAGCCGGTCAGCCATTCCTAGTAAGCGGGCCACGCTGTGCTTCCTGGGGCTGTGTGGGCGTCTGAGCGGGGCAGGGGGCAGCTGGAGAGGGTTGCTGTCACAGGAAGGGTGAGACTGTAGCTGGTTTTCTTTAATCATTCCAAAGCCAGAAGCGGATTTGTCACCTTTGTGTAAGATGCCAGGCAGCAGGTAAAGAATTTAACAGCTTGTGGGAGTTCTAATTAGAGAGCCAATTATAACTCGATTGACCTGCCTTGCTTTGAAAGGCCTGGAAAAACGCATGTTGTCCTTAGGAAGAAGCAGATTTTGCTTCTAGTTTGTTCTGGGAGATCCCTGCAGGGACCACTCACTCGTGCTTTGGTTCCAGCCCCACGCATCTGTCTGGATCTGGCCACCAACGCAGAGGATGAGAGAGGCCCTACAGGGACCTGGGCCCTGCCAGGAGGGGCCGCTTTCTGCAGTAGGTGGGCTCCACTGCGTTATTTATGGAGAAAGGCACTGTATTGGGCACCAGAGGCTCCCCCGAGGGCTGGGCCAGCAGTTTCTGATGCATTTGGAAGGTCACTGGTCAGCATTTCAACTATGGATCTAATCAAGACCAAGCTCTTGGCAAGGCTGGATGCCAGGCTTACTCTGTGTGTGTGTGTGTGTGTGTGTGTGTGTGTGCGCGCGCGCGTGTGCACACACACACGTCCAGGACTCCTTTCGGTAACAGTCATTGTTATTATGTGCTGGGGTCACCCAGTGTCCCCAGAGTAACTGACACCTGGTAACAGTCAGGTCTTTGACACAAAGAAGAACGTTTCACATTTCTCTTAAGAACAAAGCACGGTGTTGGTCATCAGACACCACCGAAGTCCTGCTGGCTCATACGTGTGCTCGCATCTAATGCTCCCTCAGCCTGGTGGGATGGCTGCCATCATCCCCACAAACAGGAAGAAACCGAGGCCCGGGGAAGGGATGCAACGTGCTCCCTGCTCCCGTGTCTCTATTTCAGCCATTCCTCCTGACGCTTAGCAAAGCATGCCTTTGCTGACTGAGACCCTGCCTGCTGCACGGTGGTTTCAGGGACATCATAGCAATCACTGCAGGAAACAGGGCTGGGCCACAGGGCTGACGAGAGAGAGGGTCTGTGGAGATGAGGGCTGGAGAGGCTGGCAGGGCCAGGCCCAAACCTCAGCTGCAGGGGCATCAGCAGGGAGGAAAATGTAAATAAATGATCAGAACCCCCACTTCCTCATGAGTCAAAACTGCTTCCCACTCAAACACTGGATGCTGTCCCAGACCCTCTCTTTCCTCCGCTCTGGGATCTGTGTCCCACACACAGCGTCAGCTCCCACCTGCTGGCTGCCGCACACCTCAAGGCCATCGCTCCAGACCAGTCAGTGCCCCCCTTGGACCACCCAGCCCCATGCTATGGGCATCTCTTTCACCACCGACTCATGTCGCTCATCTCCGCAGGGCCGAGGAGACCTGTCACCATTCCTCTTCCCACCCCGCTCCTCCTCCTGTGTCTCCCCATGTTGGTGCAGCCATCTTACCCACCCAGGCACCAAGCCAACCGCAAACCCACAGTCCCCTTGCCGAGATTACGGGTCCCCTTTCTTGCCATCTCTTATCTGGGACCGCCCTTAGTGACAGAGTCGCCACCTCACCTGGCCTCCACAGCTTCCGGGTGATCTCTGTAGAGGCAAACCTGATCACACTGACTTCTTTAAACTTTATCTTAAAAAATGTTAAACCTTCAAAAAGTAAAAAGGCTAGTATAATGAATATCTGTATACAAATCTCTTAAATCTAACAGCCATTAAGAGTTTTCATAGTGGTTTCATCTGTTTTGGGTGCAAGGGTTTGCATTTTATATTATAAGCATTGTGACATTTTACCCCTAAATACTGTCTAAAATATACACTTTCATACAACTGCTTAAGCATGCCACACCCAACAACATGCGCACAGTACTTCCTCACTGCCGTCTGCCCCTGCTCCACACGGATTTCCCCAGGGGTCCCCACACATCTCCAAGAGCTGGCTCATTACCTAGGTAGACTTCACCTGCCACGCTTGTACTCACAGGTCACTCCTGCACCCATGGGTGCAGGGGACCCCATACCCTGCACATCTGCCCGTCAGCCACCTGCCAGTCTGCTTCCTCGTGGATGTTTCTGGGTCTCCCTCTATGTCCGGTGCTTCATGGAAGTGGCAGGGACAGGGTCACGTTTACATCCTTGGGGTCTCGTCCAGTCCCTGGCTCAAAACTGGGCTCCACACTCCTCACCTCTATCATCTTACTTCATCTGCACAACGTTCACGAAGGCATCAGCGTGCTGACGTAATGTGGACTGCACAAACACGCTGCTAAGAGGCGAAGCTGGAATAGCGCCTGCCCCCAGAGCAGGGTCCTTGCCTAGTTCACAAGCCTTCTGGGTCACTGACTACCTCCACAAGTTCCAAAAGTCTCCCAAAGAAACAGTGCCTGCAAAGGTATCTGAAGGGACAAGTGTTATGCAAATACTGAGCGGACCCTTCCGTGATAGGAAGGATCTGGCAGCACTGCAGGAGGACGAGAGGGAGCTTCATCCATGCACCCGTCGGTGAGCCTAGTGAGCAGTGCGGGAGGCAGAGAAGCCAGGGGAGGGGTCCCCTTCCCAGGCAAAGCAGTCTGCAGCCCCAGGCCCTCGGCTGAAGGGTTTGCCCAAAGTTCTTGGAGACTGGGGTTTTCTGGACACTGGGTCCAGGCTCTGAGACTCAGTGGTGGGGCCCTCAGGATCTGCTCTATTCTCTGCCTTCCCAGAAGACTGCTGGAGCCTCGGGGAGCCAGATGAGAGGCAAAGCCACTTCCTGAGCCCAGGCTGGCAGTCTCACCAAACGTCCTCGCCGGAGCCCTCTGCATGCACCCGTGTGGGCCAGAGCCAGCTTCAGGGATCTGTGCAGGGCAGAGAGCCTGCCTTGGCTTGGGGTCAGGACCTCCTGGCTTCTGACAGCTAGAGACTTGGTGACTCTCAGCATATCTGTCATTCCTTCCTTCTAAGCCACCCCACACTCCACCCCCTTGGCAACAGCTGTGCCAAGGCTGACCTGGTTCTGGGTCTTCCTCTATCTGGCCTCAGCTTCCCCATCTGTAAAAGGGGTGCCGAGATTAGTGACTTTCACTGGGATTCTCGATCTTCGAGCCTTTCAGCTCTCTAGGGAGGGCAGGTCTCAAGGTTCTTATCTGCTGTCTGCCCATTTTAGTCCTCATACAGGCTGCTGGGAGAGAATTCTCCCCCTTCACCACCTTCTCCAGGGGATGTCTTTCTTGGAATTTTGGGCCTAGGAGTTTTAAACAGTCTGAAGGTCCAGACAACAGATGGGGTTGACATGGCCCAAAGAGAGCCCAGGATCCCTCACTGGGACCAGCCCAATGATGGGAGAAATAGCCAGCTGGCCCAGAATGCCTCCTTGTCGTGGGGGCAGCCTTGCCCTCCAGCAGAGTCTGGAGGTGGACAGTGAGGGGCGGAGGGTGCCGAGGAATCAGTGCTCCAATCCAGGGCCAGTGGTGAGCAGGGGAGGTCAGGACCTTGGAGAACACAGAACAATGCAGAGAGGGGAACTGATCTCTGGGTCCAGGCCAGGGAGCAGTGTCTGCGCAAAGCAGGAAGGCAGAGGAGCCCACACGTCAAATCACACCGAGATGATGGGGCAGAACTTCTAAGAATAAACGCCCTGGGTAGAACATGTCAGATTATAAAAGATTAGATCATAATTACTAATGAGAGGCTGAACTGCACTGCCCATAGTTAGTCATCTAAGACTCCAAAACAGAAAGGAGAATAAACACAGAATTAATTTTTTCTTTTCACTGAAGTGAAGGAATGCCTTCTGACAAAGGCCACACACGGCTTGCGTTTTGGACCCGGTACTGGGCACGAGTTGCTTGATTTTCACCTCAGTAAGAGCAGGGTGGCCGGATGCCACGAGAGGAAGGATCGGACAGCCCAACAGAAAATGTCCACCGGGAGTGCCCTGCACTCGGGGTGGAGGGACGGGGAGGAACCGAGCAGGCGCGTGGCCACAGCCAACAAGAGCCAGGTGCTGCGGAACAGATGCTCCCCGTGCCCAGGAGAAACTCCTCTCGCTTCAAGGAGGACACAGATGCCCAAAAGCCAGACAATGCTTGCCAAAAGTATATTTCACGAGGAGCTGGGACAATGGCTTATGTCGTAGGAAACTGTCCATCACCCGTTTCTGCCTGCAAAGCATTTTGAAGACCTCCAGCTACTCAGCCTCTTACTTGGAATTTGGGGCCTAAGAGTTTTAAACGGTCTGAAGGTCTCTCGCACCTCTGCCCGCAGGGTGGAAGACTCGCCCTTTGGTGGTTATTGTTCTGCTGCCACCTGCCCCAAATGCAGGCCGGTGGCAAGACAGAGATGCAGACGTGTGGACCTCCATCCTCTTCCCAGAGAAGCCCACTGGCGAGGCTATGGAAGCCCACAAGAGTGCCCTGGTGCTGGGACATAAGGCTAGGCTGCTCTCTCTGGGTGTGGGAGAAGGGTAGGGTTGTCTTCTTGGAGACCAAGATCAAGAGGTCCTGCCTTGCACTGGAACCAGGCTTGCTATCTGCAGAGGGATCCGCCTTAGGAAGGGCCGAGGCTATGTCCTTGTCCGCATCCAGGGATAAGGCGTAACCTCAGGGAGAGATGACAGAGGTGTGACTCACAGGAGCTCCACTGTGGAGAATTCATCTGACCCAAGGGAGCAGGTCTTGGATGTGTGCCACCCTGCACCCCTAGAAGATGATATTTAATGATATTTGTATGGCACACGGAGGTGAGAGGACTAGGCAGTCCTGGGCCGGGGGTGACAAGCTCCAGCTGCCCCTTCCCTCGCACTCCCCAGAGCTGAGAATGTCCTTTCCTTTGCTCTCTACAGCCACAGGATCCTGGCTTGCAGGCTCGGTTCTAAAGGCATAAGTGGCAAGTTCTGAGCTCTAGGGAGGGGCTCTAGTGCACAGAAAGGACAGCTGCTAGGCCCTGCACAGCCCAACCCTTGGCCTCTGCCACATCAGCGTGTCTGACTTGTGCTCAGGCATCTAGCTTAGAGGGTGAGCTCCTCTGGGGAGGGCATGGGAGGGAGCAGGGGTGGTCTGGCCAAGGAGATATACAATTATTTATGAAGTACTGTTTTGGGTTCTGGTATGACACTCAGTCTCTTGTGAGTGTGGTTAGTGTGAGTCAGTTTCTTGGAGGGTGACCCTTGCTGACTGAACCGAGAGGACGGAAGGACAGGCTGTGGAGTCTTGGGAGGCAGCAGACACCTGCACCCAGGCCACCTGCCCTTGGGTCTCAGCTGAGCGAGCCCTTGTGAACGGTGGGCAAGCAGCCAGGAGACCATGGCCCACCAGGAAAGAGCAAAGGATGTGGCTGGGGACAACAGGACATACTGTAGACCTGGAAGAGTAGCCACTGTCTTCACCCAGGGCCCTCAAGGGTGCTGCCACTTTAGCCTTCCTCCAGGCTGAGCCCCTGAAAGAGCACTGAGGTTAGCCTGGGGGCGCCGTACAGTCCCAGGCCCCCTTTGTGGTCCGACCTGCAACACAGTGATGTCTGCGGAACCACTCCGCCCTGGCTCTGCGGTCTCCTGTGAAAATGCCTGCATGCTCGTCCCGCTTCACAGTCACAGTCAGAAAGGACTGCAGCAAGGCCAAGCCAGCAAACAAACACCCAAAGCCCTGCACAGAGGAACGGCGAGCCTGGTGGTTTAAAGAAGCACATTGCAACGACACGGAGCAAAACCTCTTTGAGGAGAATGGTGCCCATTGCTCGCGGCCTCGTCTGTAACCAGGGAAGGATGATGCCCGTCGAGTCCGTTGGTAGCTATCGCTCCCACCTCCAGCTGCTGCCCATACCTGTCCCTGGTCTCTGAAGCCCACTGTGCTGCCTCCAGGCGGGGCCTTCCTCTCAGGGGCTTCAGAAGCAGACAGATCCAGAGTAAAGACGTCAACGCTGGCTCAGGGAGGACTTCAAAAGATACCAGTCAGGGGCAGAGGGCCCCTCGAAGGACCCTTGAAGGAGGTGGTAGTGGAGCTGGGCTGTCCCCCAGGTAGGGGACAACGCCCACACTGCCATGGGAGGTCCATCTTCTACAGTGTGATGCAGGGAGGGAGACAGAAGCCTGGAGGCCTAGGTTACCCCCCAGATTAGCCTGGGCCACGGCTGGACAGAAACTGTGAGCAAGTACAGTAATACTTCTAAGGAAATGAGGCTGGGCAAGGCGGCGTGGGCCTGTAAGCCTAGCACTTTGGGAGGCTGAGGCAGGAGGATGGAAAGTTCGAGATCAGCTTAGGCAACTCAGTGACTTAGCAAGACCTTGTCTGAAAATAAGATATATATCTATATCTAAATCTATATATTTAAAGGGCTGGGGATATAGCTTAGTGTGAAGGCCCTGGGTTTAATTCTTAGCACAAAATTTTTTAAAAAAGCAAAGTATCATGTTTCTGGCCAAACACATGCCAACACAGACTCTTACTTGGGTTCCTTGAATGAGATTTGGTCACAGGTGCCTGGCACAGACTCGTTTGCCATCACCAGACATATAGGGGCTGCCGCTGTGTGACCCAAACCACAGAGGACAGCACTGATGTTCATAGCTGACTTTTGGGAGCTCACTTCACCCACACAGTCACACCACAGGGGCACGACCGTCACCGCATTTTACTGTGAAGAAAGGCAAGGCGGAGGTCCTGCAGTTAGGAAGTGACAAAGCTGGAGCCCAGGCAGGCTGTGCCCACGCCACACTCTGACCTCTGCGCCATCCTGGCACGACAGATCCGGTCTCCTGAGTGCACTGCTTCTTGTCCTGCGGTCTGGGCAGGGCACTGAGGGCAGTCTCCCCCATCAGCAAACAGGAAACTCCCCATTTGACCGAGCACCATAACAACAAGCACACCAGAGAGAGCCTCGGAGGGTTCGCATTTCACTGTCACAGAATGACTGATATTCACGCCAACTATTCCTGATGGTTGAGAAGGCCTCACAGGAGCTAAGATGAGAGTGCGCCATTAGACAAGGGGCAAGACAAAGAGAAAAACCTCAAAGACCAGTAGGACGCAGGACCTTTTCCTCGGCCCTGAGTCTGAGCTCCAGGGATAGCAAGAGGGCGCAGCAGAGGAACAAAGACCCGTGGACTTCTCAGAGTGCTTTTTAGCAAGCACATGCAGCGCCTAAATATCTCACAGGTCTTTCTCCATAGAACAAAGTTGTCCTCCTTAATTTTCAAAGCATTTTTTAATTCTGAAAGAGAATAAGATACAATTCATAGATGAAAGCGTCTGTGTGCCATACTAAAGTTTTGTTTCCTGCCAATCATTCTTCCTGTGTATGGAAAGAAAGGTGATACTCCAGGTGAAAGCACCTCGTTTCTAAGATCAGCTTGGAAAGGGGAGGATCTTTGGGTTCTGTTTCAGCAGGCTGCGTGTGCCTGGGTCTGACCCAGAGAGGCCACCTCTCCCAGAGGAGAGTGACGAGGCGCTGATGCGGAGCCTGGGTACTGTGTGCACCAGTGGTGGGTCGGACAGACACACAGACACAGGCGGCCGGTGCCTGCAGCCACGGCATCTTTATGCTCATCTCTCCTTTAGCAGGGCGTGCATTGGAAACTAGGGTGGTGAATAGTAAAATACAAGACACAGCCATTTCCCAAATCTTGAAGAACAGATGGGCACTTTCAAAGATAGGAAAGACAGCAAAGCACCAAAAGTTTGTAATTTAGCAGCGCCAGCTGCCTCAGCAAGCCCAGGCGCACCTCTCTGCGGCCTTCCAGCCATCACGCACAACAGGATGACCTCCCCACACAGTACCCAGGCACGCTAGCTGGAAGGGGCTTAAAGAAAGCCCCGCCCTGGGCCCCTTTGAACCTCCCAAGCGCTTTCCTCTCACAGCAGTCACTAGTCAGCTTTGCTTTGACGGATCAACTGTCACAGCTGTTCACACAACAGAACACACAGGTGTGCTCCGGAAGATGTGTCCTGGTGCACCTGGGCGGCGACGCCATCAGTGTGAGGCGCTGTTGAGTGTTTTCTCACAAAATGCATTCCCAACAGCTCAGCTGGTGCCCGCCAATTTTCTGTTACTAACGCGGTCCCTCGGAACCGGACTGCAACCCACTGTGGGAGCACGTGTGCTCAGGGCCACTCCATGTTCCTGACATTTCAGAGGATGTGAGCTCAGAGAGAAACCTCACACAGCCTGTGCATGAGACCTTCAGCCTGAAGCCATGCTGAGGAATCTAAGAGGTGTTCTTGTCTTCCCATCGACGCCCAGAAGACAAGCAAGCACTTTCAGGCCGCACTAGGAAGCCCAAAATGTGTTTTTCCATCGTCTGACCCCTTTCAAGTTGCTTCTACCCTTCCACACCTCACCCCGACAGCCTGAGGGACCCAGCAGGGAGAGCGGTGCTCCAGCCACACTCCTGGGGCAGGCAGCCCCTTCCTGTTGTCTGACCACCTTCCTCTGGTCTGGGGAGACCAGACCACTGGATCTGTTAGCATCGCTTCTCCTGGGGGTGGCCCAAAGCTCAGTACATCCACGATCCCATGGATGGACCTGTCCCTTTCCAGGCCCCAGCCCCTTCCTTGGTAACCTTGACGTTCCAGCAGACAGTCCCTTTGTGTGCTTTCCCTCTAGCCTTTCTCATTTCTGTTGCAGCAGACTCGTTGCAGCAGGGACGGCCTGCCCCGCAGGTGGGCACACTGGCCGTCCTCGCAGTGGGTGGACACTAGTGCCCCCGCTGCCCCCTTCCTGTGGTTATCTGTGCTCAGCCTCCTCTGGCCTCTGGGCACCTCTGCTCCCCCCAGGGCTGTCTACTCTGCTGGGCCCTGGCTGACCCCGGCATCTGCTCCTGTTCCATCCCTTTTCTCCACCTGTCAACGCGCTCAAGGCAGGCTGAGCCTCCTGCTAACATCCAGAAGCACATGCTTCCTGCTCTGCAATACCTTCCCTTCCAGCCTTATGGACTCCCCTCCACGACACCTTCCTGGCTCCCCTCGCTGTTCATTTCTCTCCTGAAAGCCCTTGTTCCTTTCTTACCTTCCAATCGCAAACACCGCCCTCAAAAGCCCAGGCTGACGTTATCAGAGGGCAGCCCGACGTCCCTGCTGCAGAGCCTGTCCGCGTCCCGCTATTCTGTCCTTGGCTGCACTGTGTCTGCGTGCCTGTCCTTGGCCCGGAAAGTCTGGCTCAGCGGGCTGGTCCTCTGCCCCCTGGGCACACAGGCCTCTCTCTCCTTTCCCCCTCCCAACTCAGGACACAGGATGGTCTGAAAAAGCCGCTCTATGTTTCATTAATTCTTTTTGGTTACTTCAAGCCAAATAGGCTTTCTCACACAGCAGACAAATGTAAATTTATGCATTTATGCAAAACTAATAGGACAAATGCCTTTCGATTTTCTGGGAAAAGTCTGATCACCCATAAATTCCTCCCCTCGTCAACATTACTTGGTAGTTTCTGGCATTTTCAGCTCATCGCCCCCTGAATGCCCGCTAGCTCATTACCAAAGCTGAGCACATCTGGCCTTTTCTCTCTTCTCTTTACATGTGAATCGAAACACGTAAATGAAGGCTAAAACTCTTAGAAAACTGTCAGTTTCCCCTGGGTTTTAATTCACGTTCCTCTTGTCAAGTCTGACCTTCAGCTTACTTTCACAAATACTACCTGCTTCTCAAGTTGTCATTGCTTTTTTCTTCTTCCTGGTGGCTAGGGATTGGACTCGGGGCCTCCTGCGTGCCCAGGATAAGCTCTGCCACGGAGCCGCACCCCAGCCCTGCATCAGTGTTTCTTAACAATGCTAACGTGTTCGGATTTGCGCAAGATTGAAACTCTCCAACAACCTGGTGACCTGGCATGTGCTGCCACTTACACCCCTAGGAATGAATGAAGAACTGCTCTCCACGGAGAGCTCAACCTCCTGTCTGTTCTCTGTGGCCACTGTCGGCCACTGGCTCTCCACGCATGACAGTAACATGGCTTCTTGCTGTCTAGACAGCTCCCTTCAATTGTCCTTCCGGCTCTTTGCCGTTCTGAGCATGAGGGACTCCGCAGACACTCTTTCCATCCTTGGGGTTTTCCCACCATCACAACCTCCCTCTCCATTGGCTCCCGCCTTGCTTGGTTCTACAGTGGCCACCACCACATGTTCTTTGAACCCCTGGACCATCTGGCCTTGGCTTGGCCTGGCCTGGCCTGGCACAGGCTGCCCTGGCCTTCATATACTCTTCTCCCTGGGTGCCAGGCAACCATCAACACTCATCTCTGTTGCTGCACCCTCTGCTGCTCAAGTCTGGGACTCCGTCTCCTTCCTGGACTCAACCTGGGTAACGGACAGCTTCTGACCTCCCTGCTCTGCTTCACCAGGGACTCACCCACCAGTCTGGTTTCTGCGAAGGCCTCTGTGACTCAACAAGAGACTTCAGTTCTTGTGTTGACTTTGTCTCTATGAGGCACTGGTGCTCACATTATCCTCAATTATGTAGCTGAGCAAACTGAGGCACAAAGTGGGGGCGGGGGGTAAGGGGGTAATGTGTCCAAGGCCCCAAAGCCAATGAGGCACAGTGCTAGCACTCTTGTCTGCAGCCTGGAGGGCCATCTTCCTCCCTTCCTCCATCCACGGCCACAGAAACACTTCTTCCCTGAGAGGCGGGGCAAGGGAGGGGCATGTCTCAGGGCTGAAGGGTCCCAAGGCACCAGAAGGTCCAACAGCTCCAGGAGGCGGATGCTTTTGGCTGTAATGCATCCCCCACCCCCAGCTGAGGGCCAGGTTCCGGGAATGGATGGGGGAGAATGCAAGGCCAGGTGCCTCTTCCTAAGATCACCAAGAGGGGATGTTCCAAGCCACCCTTTGGGAGCCACCCTGTTCACAGCCACTGAGTGACACCTCTGGCTGCAACAATCTGAGCTCCTCAAAACCTGCAGGCTTGCTGCTCTCCACCTGCCTCCAGTCTGGATGGTTTTCCAAATAGGTCAGGATGTACCAAGAAAGGTCCTGTGAGTTTGTTATTACTACTCCTTTGCACCGGCAAGGCTTCCAAAGTCGCACTGTTTCTGGGCCTGCAGGGGCCCAAGTGCTGCCAGTGGAGGCGGCAGGCGAGGCCCAAGCCTCAGCCTGGTCCCTGACTCTCCAGTGCCAGGCCCAGCGTGTGCTCCATTCAGAGAGGAAAGCGCCTGGCCTTTGTCAGGAGCTCAGGTGTCCTGCGCGGCTCCAAGGGGAAACAGAAAACTCTCCTGGTGCGATTTTCCTATTTGATCTTTTGTCTCATGTGTTCCCCTTGGGGATGAACAAGAAATACTTCTCTGAATAATTCATAGGCCCTGAGGTAGAAACACGCTACCTCTTTTTAATAAAAATACTGGGTACATGGTGTTGGTTATACCTCTTCTGCAATACTCTAGCAAAAGCTCGGAGACCTGAAAAGCTCCTAACAAATTCCTCTTACAATAGTGAGACAAAAAATTAAAATTCAGGTAATATTTTTAATCAGAGACTTAATGTTTAGATAATATGAAAAATTATTTATAAAGCTGCATTGAGTTTCAGTACTGTATGTTCATAAAAGGAAGTTGAAAAAAAATTAAGTAGCTGTCATTATTTAAAGGTTTGATTTATTTTTAAACCTGAAAATAACTGTCTTCAGTTTTCTCTTTAATGAGCACCTACCAGGCTCCAGGAACTCTGCGAGGCTTGTTATGTGAATCATTCATTCAGTTCTCACACAGCCCACCTGGGTAAGTAACAGCCCAATTCACAGAAATATCAAGGCTCCCAGAGGCTAAGAGACAAGCCCAAGTTCAAGTCCACATCTCACTCTGCCAATGGCACCTAACAGGGAGTCAGTGCTTCAGCATTTTCTGCTGAGAACTCGTAGCTGTGCTCAGAACCTTCTATGTTTTGCTTATGCGGAATGGTAAGACACTGAAGGTGTTGGGATCCTTTGGAGAATGCTTTGCTGATTGGTTACAAAACCACATCCTTTCTGCGGTGGACGCCTTCCTTTTGCAAGAAAGACATTGAGGTGCAGAGCACTTATGGGCCTCTCCTGAGGTTAAGGGCTGAGCGAGTGACACCAACAGGACAGATCTCTGTCCTTGGGCTCCTTGCCCAGTGCTCTCCTGTATCACACACCATTGTCTGATTGTGGGTGCTGAGATCCCAAGGGCCACTGATAGGAAGGGAGCCTCAGCTTTACTACCAGTCTTTTCTTTCCTGTGGTTCATTTTGTCAGAGATGCCCCATCACTAAGAGTAACAGAACCTCAGAGTCCGAGCCTGGCATGCAGCCCCGGGGAAGGCAGCGTGGCTCTTCCTCGGCTCCACAGACCTCACTCACCCTGAGTTTCAGTTTAGACTCCCACAGGAATGCGACAGCAGAAGGAGGGCTCTGCGCGCAGCGCTTGGTACGTTCTTAACAGAACCCCCGGAGTGACCAGTCTGCTCCCCACCGGGTGATGCTCAGACAGCTGGTACCAACTCCAGAACCTCCCAGAGATGAGGGACGTGTGCTCTGGAAGAGCCGCCATATGCATAGGGACACCCTGTGTCCCTGGCTGAAGATGCCACCTGTGGAGTCTCACTCAGGCTCCCCGAACGCCCCCCCCACCGCCCCGTGTGAGTGCTGTGATCTTTGTACTGAAGACCCCCTGGTGTGTGAAGTTTTTCAAGGTGGCTGCTGCAAGCAATGCAGAGACCAAACTGACAATGACAGAGCCGAGGCAGGGCCAGAGAGTGGCTGGGAATGCTGGCCAGAAGACCAGTGACCCAAATTGCTCCAATGTACCTCACAGGACCTTGCGCAGGATGGCTGTGACACTGCGCTGTGACCTCCCAGGGTGCAATGTGCATAAATTACCAAGGGAGTGGCCTGCTGGCTTCCTGCAGTGTGGCAGCCTGGCGATCTGACTGCATCTGGCCTCTGCTGCTGCCTGGGGGAGCCCTGATCCGACGGTGGGGGGCCCGGCCCAGCTCAGACTCACCAGGCGCTGCATGCTCTTCACGTGGGTGGGGCTGATGGACAGGGCCTCCTCATACCACCGCCGGGCCTCGTCCATGTTGCCTCGGAGCTCAGCCACCTGGCCCCGCATGTACAGGACGTTGTGGGACATCGGGAAGAGGTTGGCAGCTTCTTGAGTACAAGCTGTGGCTTCTGCAGGCTTCCCAATGCCAATGTAGACCTCAGCTGTGGGAGGAAGCAGAAAGCAGATGCTGTCTCGGTCCACTGCCCATCAGAGGCCCTGCGAGAGGCTGTCCCTCTGCTCGGGGACCTGCGCATTCTCCCAGGGGAGTCTGCCAGGGCCCAGAGCCAGCTGGTCCCCTTCCTTTGTGGAGGCAGCTGTGGGCCAAGCACCCCTTGGGCCCACTCCTGCCCAGCGGCTCCAGCCACTCGTGCTGTGGCCTTGCAGGGAAGACATATGTCAAGCCAAGTGGAGCAGGCAGGCCTGCCTGGGCCCTGCCCCCACCTCGGAGGATCCCGGCTAGGGCACCTCGGCATCTGGACAGAGGCTGGCCCAGCCCTGGCCTCAGCTCTGACCACATGCAGAAAGGGAACATGCATGGGACAGGCCAACCAGGGACACGCAGCCTTCCCAGGCAGTGGTTCTGCCCTCTGACCCGTTCTCCTGAGGCCAAAAGCATGACAAGACCAGTAGGCCCAGGCTTATGTGTGGAAAGGCATGAAATCAAGTGACTGATCCACAGGACCTGGTCCCTGCCTAGGAAAATGACCACGCCCTAGAGATTCATAAGTGTTAACATCAACACAGCCTCTGAAAAACCAAGCTGACCTTCCACAAAAGCAGGGAAGAAACCCTTCTGCCAGTTTTAGGGCTCAACTCCCTTGCCTCTGTGCAGAGAACCCTTTCCCTGCAGCTCCAGCTGCCCCCAAGAGCCACCATGCACTCCCAAGTGCCACCTCTGCCTCCCGGGTGTCCAGGTGAGGATTCTGGGTCCTGCCCCCAGGCTGCTTCTCCCAGGACCCGGCTGAGCACAGCACTGCGCCCCCAGGCTGGCCTCAGGCGCCCAGGACATCCGAGTCCTCTCTCCCCGTTTGCTCCAGGCCATCGCAGCCACATCCGTCAGGTCCCCTGCCCACAGCTTTCCTCAGTGACCTCTGCCCGGGATGCTCCAACCCTGTCTCCTCAGGGTTTGCCTCGACCCCGGCCTCACCCTAGCAGTGACCATGGACGGTCCATGTGAGCCGAAATAAGCTTCTCCTTTAAGTTGTGGGCGTCAGGTATCGTGTCCTAGCGGCAGGAAAGTCACTCGAACATACAGACAGGAAGCAGACGGGCCCCAGGACTTGTACAGCACAGTCCTGGGAACTCTACACTTCCCGCGCAGCCTCCTGAGCGCCAAGGTGCCAATGCTGCGGCTGTGGCTGCCTCACCTTCTCAGGAGACCAGCTCACATGGTATCACAGGTGGGGGCTTCAGGGACAAGGGAGGCAAAACCCTAACCGTCCCCTCACGATGCTTTCAGGGCTCTTGGATGTCTGAGTAACAAAATTCTTTTGACGCGCTCGCTGGGCAAATGCGAATGCTGTGCGTTTTGGGGCACCTGAGTGTGGCAACCCCGGTCACTGCACACTGGCCCCCGACTTGCTTCTGATGCGGGTCTGTGCCACTGTCAGGGCTCCAGGCCTAGATCTGCCTGTGGGCTGCTAAGGCACAGTGAGTCTTCTCCCACGGAGACCCCCGGGGAGGCAGGCCAGCTCTGGGAGCCAGGACTGAAGGCTTCCAGGATTTCCACAGCGAGAATGAAGGTGGCGGAAGCCTTAAGCCAACGGGAGTATAATGTGAGTCCTGTTCCATGAGGGCCCTCCTGAGACAGGGGGTGAGGCCAAACATCCCACTTACCACCGTGATTTCATAAGCCTGGGGCCTGGTGCTCCTGATTCCCATCGGGAGGACAGGGAACACACAGGAGCCAAGTGAGGAGGCAAAGGACCGAGAAGGACAATTCTTTCCAGTGCCAAGGAAGAGGTTGGAGGGGACCCAAACCTCTGACAAGGCCTGTGTTTCTGAAGCAGCGTGGACACACAGGGCCTGGGCTGGTACTGCTCCAGATACCCTCACCTGAAGCTCAAAACACGGCCCAGCAGCCTGCAGTGGTCTTCAGACCATGTTTGCCAATGGAGGCTCTTTTTCCCAAGAACTTTTAGGCCACTATGCAAACAGACTTTGAAGAGCGGGCACTGTGGCCACCCTCTTGGTTTGTCCCCATCCCTCTGAGACACTGCTGGGGGACCCCAGGGCTCTAGGTTTCCCTTTTGCACTTTAGTGTCCTGAGGGCCAGGAGGACTTGATGTTTGCCCTGAGCCTTGAATGGCCCTGGGCAAGGCAGTCAGCTCTGTGAGCCCGCTCAGCCATCAAGCCAGGGCCTCACCCTGCCCCCTCCCAGGGCAGCGGCAAGGACCTAAGGTAGCTGGGGCGGTGCTGCAGTGCAGTCGGTGGGAGAAGGTGAGGGGAACTCGAGGTCTGCCCTCAGTTCTCCCGGGGTCTGCAGAAGGGAAGGCAAGGTGTGAAGTCAATGCCTGAGTCAGGACATCTGGGGACCCTGGCCCAACCTTTACCAGGGCTCCTTCAAGACAACAACTTAGAAGAGCCATTCCCTCTCTAAGAGGAAATGACAACTAAATAAGCACAATGTCGTTGCCGTGGTCACCATCTTTGTTAGGGGACCCCTGACACCTGCTGCTTCTTTCTCGTAGGCGCCCACCTGCCTCAGCCACACACCTGGCCCCTTCCTCAGCCGCCCTGTTTCTCCGATCGCTGATTTTGGGGGCTTGAGCCTGTTCACCTTGGCATCTCAGAGCTCTGTGCTCACAGTGTCCTGCCCTGGGTGTGTCAATCTCTGCCTGCTCCTCATGCAGCCCTGTCACCGGGCTCTGCTCCTGTAGCAGGGAGGCCAGCAGTCTGGGCTGCAGGACCCCACTGTGCTGTGAGGCACAGATGCCCAACTGTGAGCAGAAGCCAAGCCTTGGGAATGCAGCTGGGATGTGGATGCACATCTGCCTCCTTGCTTTAACTGGCTGGGAACTCAGGAGGTAAAGGAAAGAGAATTTACACGCCCTAAAGCCTCCAAAATAGGATTATCTTTCCTAGCCATAATCACCTCGGCATCCCTTAGCACTTAGTAGGTGCTCAAGAAACGTTTGCAGATATGAGAACTTTGAATGAGGGCCAGGTAGGGCAACAATTTCTGTGGCTCAGGTCAATGAAGAAAGCCAAAGGCCACAGAAGCATGGCAACTGACATTCTCTGTCCTTTCCAGCAGGGTGAAATTCAATTAAATAAATGGAGGGCCTCATGAGTTTAAAAGCTCTCAGGAGCTTGGGGCCAATCAGCCACCAGGAAGAGAAGACTTTAGTGCAGCCTGAGCCACAGCACAGGGTAGCTCTGCAAGGTCACCCTCTGAAGAGAATCCAGGGACGCTGTCCTGTAGCTGGCAGCTGACAGCCTCTAGGCAAAGGTAAGTGTTGCTTAGGTCAAGGGCACTTCCTGCCTTATTCTGAGAGTTCCACTAAGCTTCAAGTGTCCGCTCTGTTACTCTGAGAAATGTTGGAATAAAAATCTCCTCTGTGCACAGATCTTCTATGGTTCCCTGGAGCAGATGAATACAACCCCCGTGTTTCTGCTTGGTATTCAAAATCGAGGCCTCGCCACTTTCCTGCCTCCTCCTAACCTGTGCTCCACACACGCATGCTCTGCCAGGTCTACTGGCCTCCTCTGCCTGGGTTGCCTCCACCGATTAGCCTCTCCCCGTCCCCGCACATGGCTTCCCCAGATGCTCCTGCACCCCTGCCCTCCTATTCCTCTGGCCCCGCGCATGCTCAGGACAGTGCTTGCCATCTTCCCCAGCAGGTGCCTTGCTCCAGGAGGGCCTCGTGGAGCCCTCCTCCCTGCACTGCCCCACGTTCCTATTTTAGTGTATGTGCTGCCTTGTGCATAGACAGCCTTCAGAAATCCAAGTTCCACATGTGGTTAAAGGGCTGTCCATTTTCAAGGCCAAATGCTATTTCCAACTGGGGGTCTGGTGCTGGATGTGCCCCAAGTTGTATGCATGTCATTTCCTCATCCATCCATCCATCCATCCATCCATCCA
>NW_004955438.1:12980767-13025069 GCF_000276665.1 Chinchilla lanigera
ATCCATCCATCCATCCATCCATCCATCCATCCATCCACCCATCCATCCATCCATCCATCCATCCATCCACCCATCCATCCATCCACCCATCCATCCATCCATCCATCCATCCATCCATCCATCCATCCATCCATCCACCCATCCGACACAGTCCAGGCCTGCTTCCTGTCGGCCGCAAGGGGCTTGCCGTGTGCCCAGGGCAGTGCGGGCTGTGCACTGTTCGAGGAGCTGGGCTGATGGGGGCTGGGGTCCAGCCTCGACTGTGCTGCAGGTGTGGCCTTGCAAACCCACCTCCTGCCTGCACAGTCTGCTCCCTTGGGGGCTTAGTCTACCCAGAAGGGCACCTTTCTGGAAACTCACACAAACGGGCAGTCAGTGCTGGAGGCAGCACCGGGAGCTATGCCTAGTTTGGGTGCTGGCAGATGTTCTATGTCTGGCAGCAAGGGTGGCAGGAGGACGTGGCATTGGGTACTTCCTGGTCAGGCAGGGCCAGCAGCAGCAGCAGATAGGGAGGCAGGCGGCTGACTCTGCGGCTCTTCCAAACCATTTCCTCTACCCGGAGCCCTGCTTCCCTGGAGAGAGATGGTGTGGGGCGCAGGGACGTGTCCTTAGGGTGCACACAGGGCGTCTGCAGCACAGAAAGCACCAGGAGTGTACCTCCTGTGCTCCCAGGAACTTGCTCTTTCAAACAAAACTCAGCATGGGGGCAAGAAGGGATGGGTCATATGGTCTGATGGGTTTTTCTTGTCATTCTTCTGAGCCACCAATACCTCGGGGAGCCTCCATCCCTTCAACTCTGGACCTGGTCTGTGTTTTCCCTGGGGAAAGTCAGGAAGCGAGAGGAGGCAGGGACTCTGTTCTCAGGTGTTGCCCACCCTGAGCTTCTTGGGGCTGGGCCCTGCAGTCCTCAAGGGGAACACAGCCCAGGCCCTGTCCTCACTTTGGGCCCAGCCCAGGCTCTTAGCTACAGATCTGCCATTGACCTCGGAGTCAGCGTGTCCAGACCAATGCATTTCCAGGGTCTCAGAAGAAGAGCAAGACACACTCTGTCCCTTCCAGGCTGTGACCCAGATGCTCTGAGTCCTGATCCTTCCTCAGCAGTCCCACCCCTTTGGCTGACCTCGGCTCCTCATTCAGAGAAGCCAGAAGCCAGCAGTGCAGACTTTGGGCTTCTTCCTGCCATCAAACCAACAAGTTCCTCTGTGTCCTTGATGTTTGCCTGCTCTGTACCCCCTGCTGTGGTTGCAAGCCACCTCCTATACCTGGGCCCTGGATCCTTCTACTCTCCTGTCTTCTGGGGCTTCACACCTTCACATGAGCCCACTCTCTTCTGGATGCTGAGTGCATCAGCTTCCTGTGGCTGTGACGAAATACCTAACACAAACAACCTAAAGGAGGAAAGATTTATTTTGGCTCACGATTTTAAAGGTTCAGTCCAGGGTCATTTGGCCCCATCGCCCTTGGATCTGTGGCAAGGTTGAGCACCTTGGTGGGAGTTCATGGTGGAAGAGGCTGCTTATTTATGGCAGCCAGGAATTGAAAGAGAAAGGCAGGATGGGAAGGGGGTCCCAACCTCCCCTTCAAGGGCACACACTCCAGTGATCTAACTTCCTTCCACTGGGCTCTACTTTCTCCCAAGCCTTTAGCCTGTGGGGCTTTTGGGGACACTGAAGAGCTAAAGTATAACATCAAAGGTCTCAATCAGCACATTTTCGTGTCAACCATCCGCTCTCCTCCCAGCTCCATGTTCCTGCTCCAGAGAACTCTTCTTGCAAGGATGGTGTGTGCTCCCTGCCTCCACTTCCTCACACGCCACCCGCTCTGCAGCCTGCACCAGATGGCTTCCAGCTCCACCACTCCGTGAAAATCAGTCTTGTCAACGTCCGCAGCAACTTCCATCCGCCAGATCCAACGGTGCTTTGTCTCCACTGTGCTCAGCTTCACAGCAGCATTTCCTGAGAGCTGTATCCTCCTTCCAAACAGTTCCTTTAAGAGTGATTAACTGCTTGCTGAGTGCTGAGCACACTGCATGCTTCATCTTGTGTGAGTGTCCGAACTTCCCCCTCATGCAGAGGAGGACACGAGGCCCAGCAGGATTAGAAAGAAATTAAGTTGCCCACGTCGCACTGCCAGCATGTGGTGGAACAAGGGTTTGAACCACCTGAGTCCCAAGACCAAGTCCTTGATTGCGCTGCACGGGCCCCTTCATCAATCCCTTCCTTCCTGCTGTGAGGCCTCCTATCCTGCTTCCTTCTTGCTGACTACTCATTTGCGTATCTCTGGCTTTTCCTCTCCTCCCCAGACATTCACTATGGAGAGGCTTCGGTCTCAGCCTGACCTTTTTCTTTCTCCATCTTCATTCTCAGGCCTTTTTACTACACTGGTTGATAGATCCGAACTCCCAAATTTATGTCTGCAGACCAAATCTAACAGCCACCTGTCACGTGCATGTCCTCAGGCATCTGACGCTTCCGAGTCTGACCTGGACTCCGGAATCTCTTCCTCCCAGACCCCAGCACATCAGTTTCTCTCTAAGGCTGCCTCCCTGTGGGACGTGGTATCATCACCGACTCTAGCCCAGGGCTCGGCATTCTTCCTGGAGTCCTCCTTTTCCTTCACCCACCGCATCTCATCCACCAGCTGCACCTCAGAAATGCACCTCAGGAGTCTTGTTCTTTCCCCTCTGCTGGGACCACCCAGGACCAGGCTGCTTCCTCTGTGGCCTGGACGAGTGCCTTTAAGTCCTCCCACTCCTGCAGCTCCTCTGCTTTTGCTGCTTTCCATTCCATCCCCACGTTGAGCTGGCGTGAACTTTTAAAATCCCAACTGGATCCTTTCATGCTCCTGCTTGAAGTTTTTCAGTAGCTTCTCAATTCTTTTAGCACTGCATTCAAAGATCTTAACAGGGCTCCTGGAATACTGACCTGGGATGTGATGCCTCCCCTGGGGCTTTGTTACTGCTCACTCTTCCGGCTTCCTGCCCAGGACCCTTCATTTCTCACAGCCTACTCTGCCTCCAGGCCTTCTCACATGGTGTTCCCAGCCTCCCTCCAGGGTCCCTGACCAATGGTAACCACACTTCCGGTCTCTGCTCACCTGTGCCCTGATTTCATCTGGCTGCCTCACTTAGGGGAGGCCCTGTGTTTCCAGGAGGTCACAGGCGCCTGCCCTCCTCCTTCCAGGCACCTGGCCCTGTGGGGGTTACATGCTTCCATAATTGCTTTGTTTTGCATCTGTAAACTCAATGAGGGCTGGGACAGTGACTGTCTGCAGGACCACTGAGCAGAGAGCCGGGACATAGGAGCTGCTCAGACATACTGCACTGACCAGCTGATGCCTAATGGGGGTTAGGATGAGGGTTCTGGGCCACACTGGCTGCCTCTGTGATGCATGTTTCACGATAGCTGAGTCACGCAAGTGATCTGACAGCTGTGCCTCGGTTTCTTCACTGTGAGTAAGGGTATGTATACTGTGTCAGGTTCTGATGAGAACCGAACAAGTTAACAGATACAAATTCCTAAGAATAAGATATGATTGATATATATAGTTCTTGATAAATATTAGCTATCTGTAAGTTATAAACGATTAGCCAAAACCGTCCAGGGAGGAAAGGGGTGGTGGGTGAGCTGATCTGGGTATCAGCAGCAGGGTATTTGGGCAGGCCTGGCCCCTAGGACTCTGCACTCCCTCTCCCAGGCATTCCATGTTCAGTGGCCTGCACGCCACCTGTCTGGGAGCTGGCATCATCTTGTCATGGTGTACATGCCCCAGGATCACCCCTTGACCCTACTGATGCACCCTCCTGGTGCCTGGGAAGAGCTAGGGAGGAGGAAGGACAAAGGGGACAGGACAGGCCAGGGCCAAGGAATCCATATGAGTATCACAGCTTTAAATTCCCAGCAGGAATCAGAAAATCTGATCTTGCAAATCTAAGAATAGCCACCGGTTTCGGCTGTGAGAAGTGCCAAAGTGAAAGCTATAATTATTAGTAAGTAACAAGCAGAAATTAACCACCTACCGCCGAGTCATTTTTAGCTGCCATCCCAATGTGGGAATTGAAAGATGGGCACCCAGAAGCTGCATGGCTTGGAAAGGCTCTGGTTGAGCTCGGAATTACAATGACTGAGTTTCCGGAGGCCAACAGTGAAGCATGAGTTGATGAAGTGGGGTGCATGGTTCCGGGGGGCTCTATGCTGAGCAGCAAGGCCTCTCGCTCTGCCCAAGTTCTCCTGGCTTCTGCCCTGGGAAGATGGCATGGTACCCAATGCTATGTAGCCAGGCCCCAAGCTGTGGGCTGGAGGGAAAAAGACCCTCCCTCTGACCTCATTTATGAGACACCGTACATACAAATGACACCACAAGATACTTGGAACTTTCAGAAAAAGAGACCCAAAACTGGGAAGTTGCTTTCTAAATATGACGGGAAGCCCAGAGGCATTAAAAGAAAAGAAAAATACAGACACAAGGCAAATTTCTCTGCCATGTCATACAGGCTTATCAAGAAAAAAGAAAAAGCTCAGTATCTGAGAAGATAAATGGGCAAAAGCCACAGCAGCCAATGGAAACACCATTTTTCACATAGGGAACCAGCAAAGAGTGAGGATTTTGAGGTAAGTGGTGCCGGCAAGGTAGTGAGAAATGGACACTCACATGTTGCTGACTGGCTTAGAAACTGGTATGGTTCTGTGGAAGACACTGTGACCGAATTTATCAACATTAGTGAGTATATATCCTTCGCTCCATGATTCTGACTTCTGGAGTTTATCTTAGAGAAACAGAACTAATATACATTAAGATACTTATTAAAAATTATCCACAATGGCAAAGTACTAGAAATGAAACATTAATCAACAGAGAGCTGGTTGAATTATGGTATTTCCACACCATGGATTTATATGACACGGCTATAAAGAGTACGAGTCAGCCTTGTCTGGGCTCATATGTGACAATCTTCTGATACCACGGTGAGATGGCAGCAGGGACAAAGCCCAAAGTGGGACGATCTCCAGAAGGGGCACGACTACCACCTGCCTGTGACAGGTGACCGAGGCCCAGGGATACAAGGAGCCTTTTCCCTTTAGCTCTTTCCCACCTTTCAACTGTGTACCACACAAGTGTGTTATTTATTTGAAAACAATTTCAATAAAATTGTGACATAGGTCCAGACAACCAAGGATCAAACATGCTCGGCTCGGGCAGGTTTGGCCACCACGTGTCTCTGAAGTAAGAGGTGTCCAGAACAGAAGAGCAGGCCCCCATCACCGAGGAAGGAGCACCCTCTGTGACCAAGCATCTCTGGTTTCCTGGGTCTGTGTCCACACCTTCTCTCCCAGAGCCGCTGGAGGCCCAGGTGTTGTTCTCTTTACCGCCCTGCTGTCAAATGCGTGTACAAGTATCTCTGATACAGTGGGCTGGAATGTGAGGTCATCTCAGAGTGATCTTGCTTGCAAGACTCAAATCCAGGGCCACTTTCATGTGGGCTACCACCACAAGCTCCTGCTACACTTAGCTCACCGGAAAAAACCCCAAGAGAACAGCCCCACAAATGTCAGACAACACGGTCTTGGGTGTGAGGCCTTGATCCAATTTCTCTAAAGTTTGCAAAATGTATGGCATTTGGCAGTACTGCTGGAGCTGATGGCGGACACAGGAAGTAGACGTTACCTGGTTTCCATGAACTGTCATGAAATGAAGTCACCTTTGTTTCACCTTTCAGAGCAGTAGTGCTCAAACCACATGTAATACCTCCTGACAAGTCAGTGGAAACTGTTTTTTTCCGAATTTACCTCTTATAGACGATGGACATATGATTCTAAATTTTGTGTACGGCTTTGAAAGAGTCAATATAGCATGGATTTTATCGGCTCCATTCACTCATACTTTGTGCGGTGCTCATGACACTCACACAAGCATGTCTGCCAGGAGTTTAGAAGGCAGCTGTGGTGTGTGCTTTCAGTAGCTCAGTTCCACCAACCTATAAATGTTAGAGCCACACACATTGATCAGCAAGGAGATCTTTATTGTGTCCTGTAGGCCACAGCAATGAGAAAATGAAGCTTATGTGATTATACAAAATTTTAAGGATAGCTCCAAACTGAGCCTTAGTCACCAAGTTCTTAAAGTTCTAAAGAGCAACTACAAAATTGCCTCCCCAAGTCATGGCAGGTTACACAAAGGGCAAAGTCCCTAGAGAGCTGAGTCGGGGGGGGGGCAGCAACCATCAGGCAAAGCTCTGTGGACTTCAGGTCATTGAGTTTTCTAAGAAACAAGCAAGAAAAGCCCTGTTGGTGAGGTCAGGAGCAAGTCCACCTGGGAGGATCACTGCCAGCCCTCTGGGCTTTCACCTCTGCTCTTCAAAGATTCAATTTCAAGTTGAATCGGAAAGACAATCCTGCTCCTACCCCAGCCCTCGTTCTCTTCCAGGCACTCACTCCTTTCCTTGCTGAGCTCCATGGTCACTGCTCACAGAGGTGACTGAGCAGGACCTTGTCAGAACCTTGAGCCGGGCTTCTCTGGCACAGAGCTGGGGAGGTGCACTTCTGCAGTGCCCTGGCTCTCTGAGGCAATCTGTGACCTCTCTGGGTAGGAGCCCAGTGCGACGGAGTGTGTGCAGTGGGGAGGATAACTGCACATGCATGAATCAGCCCTCTGCTGCATTTCTGCTCTCAAGAACCTAATTAGTTAATTGATAGTGGTTGCTATGGCTCAATTAAAGATGTCAACACAGAAAAATGCTGACTGGGTGGGGCCTTGGGACTGTCAAGCCAGGTAAATCCAACCATGCTTTTAGGATGCACAAGTGCCCAGTGTGGACACACAGGCCGACTATCATACAGTTGACTTCGGCAAAGAGGATGGAAGTTACCTTTCATGTCAAAATAGAAATATGCAGGTCAATCAACAGCTCTCATTTGCTTGGGAACTCTGTACAGTGGGATCCTCACTGCTCCAACATGAGCATGCTGGACTTGCTCTGGGATTTCTGGCTGTGCAGAAGCACTGCTAAACCAGCAGATTGCCCTGTGCAACCCGGGAAGGTGATTATCCCCGCCTTCCAGGCCCGCAGCTTCTGCTGCTGCCCTCTCTGTGAGCTACCAGGGGCGATCAGAGAAGGTGGGACCACCGAACACATTTCCCCTGCCCTGGCTTTGACTAAGACATCCGTGTTACCAATACCCCTTGCCCCTTCTCCTGGAGACTCTGGCTGCTGAGACGCACTGTGCTCATCAACCCTAGGAGATAGGCACTATTCCAACCTCATGGTGCAAATGAGAAAACTAAGGCCCAGCGGTCAAGACAGAACTCAAGGTTACCCCATTGCTAAGTCGTACAGCAGGGATTCCATTCCTTGTCACCCACAAAGATGGTGCGACTATTTACAGTACAAAGCCTGTATGCCAGGCAGTAGACTCCCTGGGAATCCTGAGTGCAGTCCAGAAAACCTCTCCCAGGTGCCCATTCTGGGCCAAGTTCTGGGTCAGGTGTGGACACAGGGGAAGGCTGGGTAGATAGTGAACAAAGCATGATCGTTGCAAAGAGGTGGTATAAGTTTGGTGTTTGATGGCAAAAGCTTTGGTTTCGCTTGATGAGGGGTTCTGGGTTTTCTGCAAGAGCCTCAGGACCTGCAGCCTTGGGTACAGAATGCTCAAGGGAAGGGGGTGCATGGGTGACAGGGTTCACAGGGTGCAGGAGGGCAGAGCAGTACCTGCGTGGAGCCAGATCTGTGCCAGTGTCATCCAGGGATGCAGTGGGCCCTGCTTTGGGGCACTGCTCTGCAGAGACGAGGCCACTTCTGACAGTGCTTGCTCCACTCTTGAGGCAGCCACAGATGTGGCATGGACAGAGCCTGTGGGGGTTGCGAGAAGACAGGGTCAGGAGTGAAAGGGCAGACTGCCAGCCACATACTGACAAATGACTCCTCCCATACACAAACATGAGTGTGCAACACACACACATACACACATACACACACCCCTTCTCCAGGATGTTTCTGAGTTACTGTCTAAAGAAATGGTGACAGTCGTTATGGCCTAGAACCTCCATGTCATCCTTTTGCTTTAGCTGACTTTTACCCAACACATGGGGTGCATGCTATGCTAAGGACTCCCTCCAGGAGCTCGACACAGGGTGAGTGTTGCAGGCAAGAAAGAGACTGAGCTACTACATAGCTGTTAACACACGGCATAAGTGAAGAACTACGTAGGCATGTTACAAAGCACCATGAAGGGGCCTTAACTTAGTGACTCCATGGGAGAAGTCAAGGGGAAAGTCAGCTGGCCATTCGCAAGACAAACCAGTAACTTCCCACTTCATTAGTGCAGCCTGGCCTTTGACAGGTGGGCAACGCCCTCGGGCTGGGAACTCATATTGTGTGACATGGCTTACAAACTGTAGAAAAGTACACTTTTGCCCTGTGTATAAGCAAGTGTCTTTTTTCAAGCTAATACTAGACTAGGGGGAAATGGCTTATAGTAAAATGCCTGGGGCTCAGAATAGGCACCTGTCTAACTATCTGTAAAACCTGCTGTCCTGAAAGGAGAGGACCCCAAGGAGATGGGCACTGAGCACATTCACCAGGCAAAGGCATAGTTGCAGTCGATGAGTCAAAATAGGAAGGTGGCCTCCCAGAGGTCCCGATGACCAGAGGCCACCTCCATAAACAAGGGCTTGTTCCCTGCCTCTGTCCAACATTCACTTTTGAAGGATGGTTTCAGAACTGAGAGCAGGATTCTTAGTTAGTTCAAATGTAAAATTTTAAGTAATTTAAAATGATTTTTATTCATCTGCAATTATCTTTGTTATTTTTTTATTTTTTTAATTTTTTGTCTTTTTGAGATAGGGTCTTGCTAGGCAGTCCAGGCCAGCCTTGATCTCACTTTGTAGCCCAGGGTGGTCTCGAACTCGTGATGATCCTCTTGCCTCAGCCTCCCGAGTGCTGGGGTTACAGGTATGAGCCACCACGCCCAGCAGCAATCATCGTTCTTAATTTATAACTCAACAGGAAGTCTAGTATGGAGTTAAATATTCCAACACTGTAGTAACTTTCAACTCATCATGAAGTTTAAAACTGACAATATGTAAAGAAAAACGCTAACTGTGCTAATAAATTGAGATCATTATACTCTGGATAATATAAAATTGTGAGCATAAATATAATTTCAGCTGGGTTTTAGAATGTGCCATAATTCATTCACTTTAAGAGGACATACATCATAACTGGCCTCCTGTATAACATTCTGACTGTTCCAATATGACAGTAACATGGACTCCTCTAGCTACGCTCAAATTCTTTGTGGGGGTTTGGTGGATAGAAATGAAAATCTACCAAAGGGAAAGCACTGTCCCTTCTGTGGCCGGTCCACAGACAGGCTTCTGAAGATACCCAAGTAGACAGCAGCCTTGGGAAAAGGCCTTCTGAGTTCTCTACAAGGAAAGCTGCTGTCCAAGACTGCGGAAACCAAGGCCAAGACAAAGGATTCTACCTTAGAGCATTAAGACTCAGGAACGAATGCAGGCTGGCCACCAATCTACCTTTGGTTAGATAAAGTAGTCTAACTCCATTAAAAAAATCTAAATATCAAAGTGATTAAGCTGCTATAAATATTTTTGATCTTACTCTATTTCTTCTTACAGAAAATAATATTTTAACTTTGGTAACAAGGGTTTAGAGTTTCCCTGAGATTTTTTGATAGCAATGATCAGTTAAATAAAGGAATAATCTAGGTCACTGTTGCTAAATTCTGCCATGACTTTCTCACTGAGTCTCAACCTTGACTTCATATCAAAATCACCTGGGGATTTAAAAAAGTTGTGATGTCACAGCTATACCCCAGACCAAATGAGTCACATCTTCCTGGAGTGGGGCCTGGCGCTTAACTGTTAATCACCTAAAGTGATTTCAACATGCAGCGAAGAAGACGAAAAGCCATAGAGGAGGGACAGGAAGAGATGGAGCTAATGTTTGTATAAAAAAGCTCGGACCCAGGCCAGCAGCCTGACCTCTCCTACTTCCTTGTAGCTAACGGTCAGCTGGGGAACAGGGTTCTAAGATCTTGTTCTCTGGAACAGTGGTTCTCAGATTTCTTGGTCTCAGAATCTCTTTGGAGTCTAGAAAGTTATTAAAGACCCTGAAGAGATTTATGTGGGTTTCACCTCTTGATATTTATCACGTGAGCAACTAAAACTGAGACATGTTTAAAATACTCACATAGTGGTTCATTTAAAAATAATAGCTTGATGCTGTAGAAAAATCCTACAAATCTTCCACCAGGTTCTATGACAGGTCTTATAGCTTTTAGCAGGGTTAATTTCACTTTTTGGACTAACTATTTTGTTTGGTCCACAAATGAACTAATCAGCACTACTGCCAGAGTTCCTTTTCTTTGTGGCATCCATATATAGCCACATTATTTAATTCCTAGTGTAATAGTACATTTTACTGTGAATAAGGTCTGGCAAAAGATCATGATGATGATGACAACAGTGGCAATTATCATTTTTAGAGAATATATTACATTTCAAGCTCTAAGATTAGCTCTTTAGATATATTATTTCATCTCTAAACAGTTCTTTGAGGTAGGTAACAATGTTATCTGCATTGCTCAGAAAACAAAATCCAGACTTAATGAGGTTATGTAACTAACCAGGGTCACACAGCCAGTTAGTGGCAAAACCAGGGCTCAAACACTAGTCCGACTCCAAACCCTGCCTCCAAACCCAATTTCCTTTGCCACCTACTGCAGGGCAGTTGCTTAGAGGCCTGTGCCTCACCTTGCAGTGAGGTCTCGGGACCTCCTTGGTCTTTCCACCTGGGTATAAATCGCTGTGCGGACCACAGGTTTCCAAGTTGATGTAACTGCCTCCCTTCTTAGACTATGTAGCTCTAGAAGACAGGATGTCCCTCTCTTTAGGTATTTTCCGAGACTCACAGTGCCAAGCCCATCCTAGGTATCTAGCTAATGCTTGCAGAATCAAAGAACGAGTAATGTCAACAGACAGGTCCCCACATGACCTCTGGAAGAGGGTGGCTCCTTTTGGGGATACAGGTCTGTTATGTTCTGCTCTTCTTCTCTCAAAACAGGTGAGAAGCCAGAACCTTTAGCCTCAAAGGGCTTCTCAGTGTGGTTGCCATCGAGTCTAACAATCTGTTCTAAAACTGACAGGGGCCCACAGTTAAAGCCAAACAGTGGGCATCACTTAGCGACCTTTCCCTCTCTCAAATGCACCTAGCCCATTAAAGCAGAAAAGGCTAACAGGTTTATCAGAATACTTTATTCCTTTACAATCAAGTCCTCGTTACACATACTCCACAAGGGCAGAAAGCCTTTATGTCCTGAACTAGGGGCAGATGTTAGAGCATTCAGAGATTTATTAATAATAGCAGATGACTAACAACAGTAAAATTATAGAATAGTTAGCATCTACTATTCTTGGCAATAATGCAGGAAATAAAATTCTTCCATTGGGTTGTAATTTGGGAGAATAATTTAAAACCAAAACAGCTTGTATCCTACTATTTTATGGGACTGAAGTGGTATCAATATAGGTATCAGATATTTGACTTATCATGGTCAACGACAAGCAGCACTGCTTCTAATCCACAGATTTTTAAGCTACTCTTTTCTTTCTCACCAAAGCAAACGTGTTCCTGCATCAAGCATGACTTACGGCAGAAGTGGACAAATTGAGGCCTCAAAGGGAATCCAAAGTAAGAAAGGACATATTTCCAAAGTGAAACTGAAGACTCTGAAGGAATGAATAAGTTTCCAAATAATCAGGTTCCACAGGTGAGCCAGGGAAAGCACCTGGGCCGCTCTTCACCTTTACCTTATTGCACTAATTTGAGAAATGCTTATCGCAGCTGCGACCCTGGGGCTGTGGGCTGTGTAGCAGCTGCCAACCTCCACCAAGGAGATAATATGCCCCTTCCCCTCAGGACACAGTGGCTCAAAAGGGCCACTGTGAAGTCAGATGAACCAAGAGCTGCTACAGGCAGGTGCGTGCACACCCGAAAATTTGGCCCAGGTTCTGTAACCTAACTGCCTACATGGTCCAGGGCACCCTCTGTCGTGGGACTGCCCTCCCACCTAGGCCTGAAAGAGGAAATGCTGTCTTGGATATTTGCAACAAAGGCAAAGGGCCACATGGAGAAATGGCTCCAATGCTTAATCCAGGTTCTCTTCTAGATCTCTCCTGGAGCACAGCGCATGTGCGTATGTATGTATGTATATGTATGTATGTGTGCATGCACACGTGGCTAGGCATCAGGAACTGCGGTGGAAGGACACTCTACTATAGGCCATCAGGACCAGGAACCAACGCCACTGACCTCAGAGCACTGATCCCCTCCTCAACCCTTCCCCAGCTTTGCTATCATACACTGAAGCCTGCTGAGAAGCCCTGCCACAAGCAGGATGCTGCCGACAGCCAGCTCCAACTGCTTTGCAGCTAAAGCTTCCCAAACTCCTTTTCCACCCATGGAAACAGAAACCTGCGGTTGGTTTCACAGAAACTTCAAATGTGGCAACTACATATGACCCTATTTCATCATCAAAGTTCATCCTTCAAAGAGACCCTAGAGCCACCCATTGTGTTAAGCAAAAGTTAGGTGGCTGAGTTATGTCTGTACTTTCACATCAAAGGTCACTGAACGCATGGCATGTTTCCATTCCAGCTACTCTTCTGACTTGCTGGTGACATCAGACAAGGGACTGTGGTCTGAAGGATCCTGCACCTTCCTTCTGCCCTCGCGTCCTCACAGCATGGGGAAGATGAACTAGATCTCAGATGAAAGCTGTCTACCTAGCGACTTGGTGCACCTTCCAGTGCCAGCAAATGGACAACTATGTTCTGCTGTGTGTGAAAGCAAGCAGCGGACACATGGCTGGGCAGGATTCTGGGCAGCTCTTTCCTCCCTAGCCCTGGAGGATTAACTCAGCTGCCTCATGTGCATGAGCGTGGGAGAATGATGGCGCACATGGCTGTGCCCCGAGTCCCTTCTCCGTCTGTCACCCACATTCTTTCTGCCAATACCTATCCTCCTGCATTTTTCTGAAAAGCCTCAGAGCCACTCCAGCTCGGGCTTGCAGAAACCAGCCACTGCTGATGAATCTCTGTGCTTTATCCCTCAGTCTCCAAATGATTCAGTGCTGTCTGCCAAAGGGATTGATTCAGCTCCCAGCCCTAGAAGCTGTGCCCCTAAAACAATCCTAACAAGAGGGGAGAGCGGCCATTTTCCCCTTGAAGACCCTGTATGCGAAACAGCAATGGGGATGACTCAGCACTCTGCCAGCCAGCCTGCTTCAGTTTTTCCATTTTTCACGGGAAAAGAATGTCTGTCTCTCAAGAGCGGGCTTGGAAACACACCCGCCCAAGGCTGCAGACTGCCGGCAGCCATGCCCTGCGGTCCCCACACCTGTGCTCCAAGAGCAGGTATTCTAGGCTGAAGAAGGGAAGGCAAGGAATAGTGATTAAGTATCTCTCCATTTCTGGGGGACGAGGAGGAGGTAGAAGAGTTCACTGTTATTGCAGTCACCAGATTAGGCGTATTTCATCTATACCTTTCTTTCTTTAAATGTAATAAATTTTGGTGCCCCTGCCTTCCTGGGGAGGCAGGACCATTCTCGTCTTTGTTGGAGGTCGGCCTGCTTTCTGGGGAGGCTGGCTAGGGGTGGTGGCCCCTCACACTGTGCTGCCTCAGGTCTCCTTTCCATATCTGCTGCCTTTGTGAGTGCCGCCATTCCCCGACCCCCGTGACATGTCTATCAGGCGACAGTGGACCAGGCCTGCAATGCGCCAGGCCTGCAGCAGCTGCCTCCCACCGAGGCTCCCTGTCAGCTCTGGGCTTCTCTGACCAACAACTCTGGCCACCTTTCTGACTGAAGAAGAGATCAGGACAACAAACCCAGGGCCCCAAGACGAGAGCACAATTTGCCAAGGACTTGAACAGAGCGTCAGTAAACAGTGGAACTCTGACAGGAGGTGTCTTCCCCTGAGAGGGAAAGTTTTGGGGAAGGACCCGCTGAGGCAGGGAGAGAAGGGGCTGCGTTGTCACCAGCGGGCACACAGAGGCAGCAGGGCATGCGGTTGGGGCCCAGGTGGTCACTCGGAAGCGTGGAGGGAAGCCATTCGCAAGCATGCAGGGGGAAGCCGGCCGCTGGAGTGCAGCACCTGCCGCTGGCTCTGGGATGGAGACAGTACCTTGTGCAGGAGGACTGTGGGCAGATGCCGCTTTGCTGGCTCAGCCCTCCCTGCTGCATATTCTTGAGGCCGTGGCGCAGGCCTGAAGTGGCCTTGGCCTAGGAGCCTGCTGCTGCCTGAGCCTTAAGTGTTCCTGACTGCAGCGCCATGGAAGAAGCCTTGGCCCTGTGCTACTCTACTTCCCCACACCTGCTTCTGCGTGAGTGCCATTCATCAATCTCCTATAATTCCAATATGCCTTGCTTAAAGAAAGACACCACAGAACCAATGAAGGAGAATGATACTACATTGATTTTAATTTAATCTAAACAGCAACAAAAGGTTATGTTTGAAAAGGGCATATATGTCAGGGCTAATTTTTTTTTTTTAATTACTAGTCCTCAAAAATCGTAGGGCTATTACTAGAATAATGCATTCATATACACAGATTTAAAAAAAATTCACTAGGAACAAGAGGTAAAATATACCACCTGACTACTTACTTCCTGATCACTACATACATTCTCGAATGTTCGAAAATACAAAGTCAGTAACAAAATGCTAGCCATAACGGAAAGGAAAAAAAATCACTTCTATCTTAAACTCATTTCTCCGTCTGATTTCATTTTGGAGGTATGTTCTTTCGCTAATCTGTTTATTCTCCTCTCAAGTGACTTATTCCCAGAGAGAGCAGCAATCTCACCAGAAATAGTGATATGAAAAACTGAGCCAACAACCCAAGTCGGCAATCTTGATTTTTGGCATCTTCTTTGGAGAGGCGAATAAAACACTAGCACACATTTCTCCTCCAAACTGCGAGAGCACTCAGGAACGAGGCCTCCCAGCGTCCCGACGCCTGTAAGTCTACGAAGCCAGGGGCAGTGCACAGAGACCTGACGGCCAGCCATATCTTGCCCAGCCTGTTCCACACCTGTCACTTTGGAGTGACACTTCTTTGGGAGCCACAGCTGGCTGAGTCCTGTCTACAAAGGCATCTGGCTGGGCCTTAAGATGAGGATCAGTTACTGCCCAACCAGAAAGGCGTGCGTAAACACAATGATTACATTTTTGTAGATGAGGAAACTAACATTCGGAGAGTTCAAGGAATTACAGGGGGTTCCTCGGCAGAATTGGCTCTGGAACTCGAGTTTCCTGATCTTGGGGGAGTTAGAGCTGCTTCTGTGAAAAATAATTAAATATATATGCTCTTGCATAAAAGATATCAAGCCTCACTTTAACCAATAAAGGCTGCTTAAAGAGTTTAATGTAGCCTGGTTTTCTGAACATCAAGGATTTTTAATGTCTCTCGGGAGCCTGATAGTAAAGGAGCCTGACAATGAAATCTTTTTATGAGGAACTCCATTGAGATGATAATACCAAAACATACCCCTTCTTTGTATTATGGACTTTTTTTTTTTTTTTTGTCTTTGTTGAGACAGGGTCTTGCTATGCAGTTCAGGCTGGCCTTGAGCTCACTTTGTAGTCCAGGCTGGCCTTGAACTCACAAGGATGCTCCTGCCTCAGCCTCTTGAGTGCTGCGATTACAGGCATGCACCACCATGCCTGACTTATGGACTGTTTTAACACGAGAAATAAAACTACATTTAGGCTAAGCTGGACTTCAGAGAGGAAACACACTCCTCTGGGGCGGAGGAGTTATTTGCCATAAACTAAAGGCTCCAATCATTCAAATGTACTAGATCACCATCTACATTAGCATCTCTGCTAGGAGACAGACTATTTCCCCAAAGTATTTGATGAGACAGAATCACACATCTAGGAAATCTCTTTTGGAAAACTATGATCATTCACTAATGATTTGAAAGCACTGATCCTACTTCCAGGAATGTGCATGGTCTCTCTCCCATAACTTTTGGTCAGTGTGGCATTAGGTTTTGTGATGTCTATCTTTTTAGGAAAATTATTGATTATAACTTCTTTTCTATGCGGCAATAATGGCTGTATTGGAAAAGATACCAAGATTCAACTGATTCTCTCGATCTAGAATTTCCAGGTGACCCACCACGGTAGGCTGGGTGTCCCATGCTTCCGATCGGTGCCAGGGTCCCTTCAGTGTCCACTGCCCACCCTGACGTAGCCACTTTTCATGCCATGCCTTCCTCGGCAGTCCTTTAGACCAATACTGCCTCCACAGTGGTGAGCCCAGGCTGCGCTGAGTGAGTGCGGATTGCAGGAAAGTGGGCCCCAGGTGGTGGAGAGGGCAAGCAGGCAGCAGGGAGATGTTCACAGCACCCCAGCATTCCCAGCACTCGACAACCACAATACACATTCCACGGTGGAAGGAGGTGTGGTTCTGGAGACCCTTGGAAGGGTTAATAGATTGATTGGTAAGCTACTTACTAACTGAAAAAAGGGAAGGAAAACCATGAAAGTATGCTTCTGGAGAGTTGCCTTGGAACAACAGAGCAAACCAAAAATTAAAACCAAGAAACAAAATAGTTCAAAAATCAAAATTGAGGCTAAACAAGCAAAGAGAGTTCTAATAACCTTCCAACTGTAAGTCTGGCTGTCTGGAATCAGATTTCAACTCAAGAATGACACAGAGTTTTCCACTAACAATGATTTTTTTTTTTTAAACTAAAGCAAGGCCAGTTGGGCATTCGTTCCCTTTCACATTCCCATGTTCATCCGGCACATGGAAACTGACCTCATGTAGTATGTTTTGTTTCCAGAGCAGGAAATTCTAAGAGGAAGGAAAAGGAGCAGGTTCCAGGTCTTTCCACATATTAACCCTAATCCTGAGTCCAACACGTGCAGGGCTGGGCTAGTTTTCATTCGTAGGAAGGTAAAGGGCAGGAAGGAGCAATAAAACCTCAGGCCTTGGCTACCTGCTCGTCCTAGGAACAAGCTGGGATTCAAATTCATTGCCAAGTTCTCAGCTACACAAAGAAGAAAACACTGAACACTGCTTGGGACAGCAGAAAGGCAATGGGTGCTCATTATCCCAACAATTTACCAACGAATCCGATATCAAGAGCCTTCTAGAATAATCAGAACTTCAAAGGCTTAAAGGAACACAGGCTCCCTAGGATGCCACAGGGTAAAAGTCGGCAGGGCTCAGAGTCAGGCGGGTCCACTGTGACAACAGAGCGGACAGAGCACTGGAAACATGACACTATCCAGAACAGTAAGATCCCACTTCCAGATGACAGGCTCAAGAAAAGTCATGTGAAAACATTTTCCTGGAAAAACCAGATTTGGCACTTACCCTGGGCATTGTAATAAGGGAAAGTGTCTGTTTTTAAATAGATTAAAACCAACGTAAACCAGGTGCATTGGTGCATACCCGTAATCCCAGCACACTCCGAGGCTGAGGCAGGAGGATGGAAAGTTTGAGCCCACCCTGGGCAACTCAATGACTTAAAATAAAAACAGGGTTGGAGATGGTAGCTCGGCATGACGGCCCTGGGTTTGATCCCCAGTATCACAAAATAAATACATCAATTTAAAAAAATAAACCATTTATAAATACTTTTATGTTCTATTTCATAAAAATAGGTTGCCATTAATAGAAGGGTTGGGACGCTCAATATGCAAAGGAGTAAGGCTGGAGTGCTTCTGGATGTTAACAGGTTCTTTGAAAGGATCAGGTCACGTCTGTCCTGGCTCTGGGCATGGCTTCCATGCTGCAGCGTGGGTACCCTGAAGATGAGCACATTAGGAAAAGTGGGTCCTCCTGGCAGCAGCTCCCTTATGAGCTTTTGTGTAGCACATAACTGAGCATTTGGAACAAAGATGAGCCCGCATAAATCACAGATTCAGAGATTAAATGTGTTCTGGCAGTGCTGGCAGCCCTAAGTGAACATTAAATAAATGAGCGCAAGAAGAAAGAGGGTGGCCTTTCCTGGTAAGACCCACATTTAGGTCCCTTTTAAGGACTTACCAACCAGCATTTCATTTTAATACTGGGCTCCTTGTTCATTTTTATGTTTTAATCGACAGGTCAGGGAACTCCCTAAAGCAGACTTTAAATTTTTTTACATTATTTAAAAGCAAGATTAGACTAAAATGCTTTCTAATTTCTCTACGTGGTTTCATGATACAAACCCTACCTTTTCCTTCCTTGCAAATGGAGAACACTTTATAGCACTGTTATTCAAAAATGTGGCCCCAAACCCACTAGCACTGAAGCCATAAGGGGGTAGTTTGCAAATGTCCAGATCCTTGGGCTGCCCTCAGCCTGCGGCAGCGTAAACCCTTGGGGTGACCCCGGGGGCCGGCAGTTCTAAAAGCTGTCTGTGTCATTTTAATGCACGGTACAGCTTGAGAACCACGTATTTAATAGGCATACGGCCATTGCCTTTAGAATATGAGCTTGATTATTAGATACTGACGGAAATTAATTTCTAAATTGAAACCCAGAATATTTGAGGAAATTTCAAAAGTTGCCTTTTATTTAACAGGATTAATTTTATGCATTTATATCAACCCCAGGAAAGCACAGAAGGACTCAAGAATTAGAAGTAATATTCTCAGAAAGCTCCACTGTTCCTCTCAGGATGGGTCTTTTCTACTTCTCAGAGGAGGTTGGAACTTGGACACTAACGTCTGCAATCTCAGGTTTCTTTTTGCCTTTAACAGCTCTGGATTTTCAAATCAGCAAGATCTCCTTTCAGACCAGTTTGACGGCATTTCCTATCCAGCTTCTCAGTTAGGAAGATTATCAGAAAATGAAACATCAGGCAAATGAAGCAGATCTAACAAGGAAAAACCATGTTTACAGAGAGAGGGTTCCCAGCGGCGGCGGGGACCTGAGTCACTGAATGAATGACTTGCATGGGGCCACACAAAGGTGTCAGGTTTGGGATGAGAATGAAGATGAGAAGATACAAACAGGTGGAGAGGAGATTCGGTTCTTGAAAGAGAAGAGGAGGAGGTGGAGGAATCTGACACTAAAAAAGTGAAAGAGAAAAAAAAAGATAAAGGCAAAAAAAACTTTTAGAAACACAAAGAAAAAGTAAACTAGCTTTAATATACTCACATAAGCTGCAAAGAAAATGAGGTCATGTAATACACAATCATTCCTCTATTTGACAAAAGAATACAAGTGCTTCTCGAAAAAAAAACCAAATTTCTTTTCCTACAGGTTATTTAATTGTCCTACAACAACATTATAGAATAAAAACTCAGATTTACCTGGCCATAGATTCAGCAGTGTGATCTACTGAAAATAATACATATTCAACCTACAATATCTACAATAGAGCGTTCTACAGGATACTAATTGCTTTTCAACTGAAAAAGGTTCCGATTTTTCAGATTTGTTTTTTTATGAGAAGCACTTATATAGTTTACTATAAAAATAGCTTTCCAAGGTGCAGTATACTGAGGTGCATGGTATGTCATGGTCCCAGTGTTGTGACAATGGAGTGCTAAGCTTTCTGGGGTGTTCGGTTGGGAGCAGTGGGTAGGGACTTGGAAAAGGAAGCTGGTACTGCTGCCTTCATGTTTTACAGCTGGAAGGAGATGTGGCAATGCAGAGATCACAACAGCTGCAATTAGAAACTTTCTTGAGCGGAATGGGTTAAACTTTTCAAGTTAAAAACACTTACATTGCGTTGGACAGGTATCTGGTAATATCTACCAACGATTAAAGATAAATCTCCTTACCCTACATCCTGTTTTGAAGGCAAAAGGAAGAAAAATATTTTTTTCATCCTCTATTTAAGGATCTACCAACTTATTCCAAAGAAAAGACAATGACTCATAGTTTCAAAGTAAAGACAGTCAATTTGGTTCCTCATTTTGCTGGCCAGGACCTACTGGATGACTGAGGTGGGGGCACGGGAAGCCAGAGGGCATATCAGAAGGGAAATCGTGTTTGGTTAGAGGGGCTTTCTCAGTTTGACAGGTCTATTTAATAAAACTTATTTCTGCTAATTTAGTACAGTGGACTTGATTGATCCAAAGCTTATAGATGTGAGTTCTTCCTTATATTTGTAATTCCATAGATCTTCACATGAAAGTTTCAGAGGTGGAGAAACATATTTCAGTTAATTAACCACTTCTGAGATCAAGAACACTGAGCTGTACTGCTTAACGGCCTGGGATAATAACGGAATTGTGGATATTTATTTATTTTAAAGTTTTTATCCTTAGGTCCTGAAATTTTTATAGGTACAATATGATATCTGAAAGTGATCTTAAAATACTCTGCAAAAAGTCAAATGTGGTAAGGAGAAATAGGTGAAACGAGAGTACTAACTGTGGAAGCTTGGTGGTAAGTAGTGGGAATCCATTCACTATATTTATATCTCTCCTCGGGTACACTTGAAAAATTTTCCATCATAGAAATTTGAAAAAACAAAAGTAAATATAGTTCTGGGGAAAAACCAAAGTGCTCCAAGAGGACCTGTGGCCTCACCGAGGAGCCTGTCCACACAGCTGGGAGTTCTGGGCCCTGTGTCCCAAAATTGGCAGGACGGCAATGGCAGTTCAGCATGGCGTTAGCCACACAGCCTTCCTGGTGTCAGCACTACAGCTTTGCTCGTGTCAGATGCCTGTGCCCTTCAAAGGGACAGCAGTTTAGGAAGCAGTTAGGCATTAGCGTGACATGGATCAGCGCTAAAGACACGCTGTCACCCGCCAGGGCTGGGTTCTCCCAGACCATATCTGATCTGAGCCGCTTTTCTGTACCTTGGAACCATCTGGACTCAGACATGGCCCCTTCCTCTTCTGCTCTATGGTCCCTTTGCTCTGCTAAACGAGCAGTGCTGCAGTGGATGCTCAAAATGAGCTGGCCTCCTTCAGCACAGCAGAGGCTGGAAGCTGCAGCAAAGGGAAGTCTGCAATCGTGCTAGATAGGTAAGAATTCAGAGGAAAATATGGGGTCCTGGAACATGAAAGAGAATCTCTGTGGATGGGTATGGAGGCACCTTTGGGATATGCTGCGAAGAGACAAGCGTCAGGGGCTAAACAGCATCCAGGGTATCTGACTGCTTCTGTCAGGGGCCTGGAAAGCAACACATGTGCCTATTTGCATGAAAGCACTGGAAAGGTAAACAAAAACCTAGCAAAAATGGTTACCTTCTGGGAAAGGGCAGACAGAGACCTAGAAATGGAAGTAAAATCTCTTCATGGGACACTCTGAATTAGTTCTGGCTTATCAATTATGATATGTGCTTCCTCTTGACATGAAATCAAGACAAGAAGAATAAACGAAGTCTGTACGTGGTTCCCAAAATGCACTGCCCCATCAGTGTGTGAATAAGGTGAGGAGGAGCCGCCCCTCCCATGACCTCACTACAAGCCGAACTAAATCAAACTGGGCTTTATTCATCAAGAGGAAGCATCGTTTCCACTTCTGGGAGAGTGAGCCTTCCTCATCTTTCAGTCTTTCCGACTTATGTTGTCATTTCAGAACTTTTTATTCTCATTTACAAATGGCCTACAGCTGACAGGGGCTCCCAACATGGCCTTCTGCTTTCTTGTAGTGTGCAAATCACATTTGGCAGCAACAGAGGCAGGGCGGGAAGATGGGGCCCGGCAGGGATTTCTCTGGCTAGTACAACATAACAGTCATGGCCTGGGCCTGGCAGGCAGGGTTTCCCCGGATCGTTCAGGAAGGGCATAGGAACTAGCAGCCCGGACTCCACACACCTGGGCCCCTCTCTAGAGAGCAGCTGCATGGATGCCACTGAGGCGAAGGGGGAGGAGAAATCACAGGGTGGGTCTGACCCAGGGGGAGTGACACCTGGGTTGTGCCACACAGACACAGCTCATGTGCACAATGTGGCATCTGAGAAGGTTTAACCTGAAAAGGGCGAATCCTGAGAACTCTGGGAAAAATGTCCCGAGGGACAAAAGGGAGCATGAGCAAGTGTCTCATTCATTTTCTGTCACTGTTTCAATGTGATGTGGCACTCTGGGGACCTCTAGGGAAATTAAGGTCCAAGCCAGCTGGAAGGAAAAGGGGCCTGGGTTTCGTATGCCTGTCCTCCAGGACTGAGGAAGGGGCCCGGGCACCCAGCCTCATGCAGCTGCAGTAGCTGTTCTCTGGCAGCCTCAATCACCGCTGGGGCTGTAGAGAATTTCCCAGCCTCTTTTCTCCTGCTGCATCCTAGCTGGCCCTGAGTGGCTACCGCTGGCACACTTTCCTGCAGTGTGGAGCCAGGACAGCATCCACAAGGCTGTGCCAGCCAGGTTCTGCCTCCTTGGATGCCCACCCACAATAGCCAACCACTCCAAGGGGCGCTTCCCTGTAGCTCAGCCAGTCTGCGTGTTGAGCAGCAGCTGCAGGCCGGGGTAAATTGCCCTACTCCACAATTTATGCTGCTTCTCATGCCCAACAATTTTTTGACCAGGGAGCTCCAGGGCCGTGGATCAGACTTTTCAGGCTGACTCAGTTGGTGGAAGGAAGCCTAGGCAGAAATGCAGAACTCAGGCAGCTGTACGGGCAGCTCCCAGAGGCCCTGGCTCTCCCACTCACCCGGGGTCAGACGAACCCTGGCTTTCTGTGGAAGGACTATGTTGCAAGCTGGGACATGGCACAGGTCAGAAAAGGGACACTGAGGCTCCTTTCCTAAAGCTGGCCCATGAAAGACCAGGTACACTCAGATGGTGGATTAAGCCTTACAGGGGCCCTTTTGGCGGGGGAGAAGCAACAAGAGTGCATTCTAAATGATATTCAGAAACTACCACTGAGGTTCAAAGTCAAGTGAAATGCATGATGTTTTGTGCGTCTCGAGTCCCCCGAGTTGTTGCTGAATAGTCAGTATTACTGTTGGAACTGCTTGGGTGGAGCTATGGAAACTAGGGGGCCAGGCAGGGATATCTGCTCAGAGGCAGTAGGCGCCACGGGCCGCCAGTCAGAGACAGCAGAATCAGCTCAGAACACACCTGCCACCCTCCTGGTCTTTCTGCTGGGTGTGTGCGTGTTCATACGTGAAGGTGATGAGAAATCAGAATGACCGGTTTCAGCAATGGTGGGAACTTACAGGGCAACACAGAAAAACAGAGGCGAACCTGATGGGGATGGAAACCACCTAATTTTGGTTTCAGATTTTATGGTCCCAGAGCAAGGGGAAGCATTTCAAAGGGCTGTGCTGGGCAAATAGTATTCCGTCCCATGCTGTGAACCAACACTTGGAAAAGACCGGAGCAACTGCACCTCAATGAAGCGTCTAAGCGGTCAGCGTGCGACGCCCCCACCCTCACCCAGGTGCCCACCCCCCGCACTCTCCCGGACACCATCACATCCCCCCGGCCTTGGCTTCTCACCTGTCTCGGGGTCGCTGAAGTCTGGCAAAGTGATCGTGTTAAGCTGCCGTCTGTCAGCGATGGTTCTATCTAAGAGGCTGCTCCCACGTCCAGAGTCACTGCAAAACACACTGCGAATGTCAGTCACCTGAAAGGTAGCAAGGAGGAAGGAGCGATCCAACCAGGGCAGGCTGCTGAGGAGCCTAGGGCAGCTTTCGGCAATCCGGCACCTTTCCACATGTGAAGGCTATCCCGCTTCCAGCCTCGGCCTCGCTGGGTTCCCTCAGAATTCAGTATCACAAAAACAGCTAAGCCACCCCACCAACCCCTGCCAGTTTTGGATTCTTGTGTCATTAAGGACACAAAAATGAAAAAAGCCAGATTCTCCATCCACCCGATGGGGGAAACTGGTTGGCGTTCTGGGTTGTGAAGTCACAGAATTCATCAAACCCCTGATACATCACCCTCCAGGGATGTCTTTGTTTTTAAATGCTTTTGATTGATTGTGGTACTTTGGATGGAACCCAGGGCCTTTCCACTGAGCTACATTCTCTAGTCTTTTTTTATTTTTTACTTTCACACAGGGTCACACTAAGGTGCTAAGTAGCCCAGGCTGGCTTAGAACTTGCAATCCTCCTCTGAGATATCTTTATGAAGCAAAACGCTCCACAGTGCTTTCGAAACCTCACAGCATGAGAAAATCACCCAGACTTCCGATGCCAATGGCCCACTCCACACCAAATAAATCACATTTCAGGGGCCAGTCACTATTTTTCAAAGCTGGCCAGATGGTTTTAAGGAGCATCTGCCTGATCGGAGGACTCCTGGCCTCTACTTTTCAGAGGGCGACCATGGTCACAGACTTCTTTGTGTCCTCTGAACAAGCCTTTGAGAAACATCACATGGGAAAAGTTCCTAGCTCTTTTATGAGACCTTAGCCCATACAGACATTTTTCTTTTTAATTCTCATAAGTGAAAACTATTGCTTTTTTTCTGCATCACAATAATCTGTCTGGGGGCTTGAAGAACAATTTTGTGTTGCTGTTAAGAAGTTCTGCAATACAGGAACGCAATTTCCTTCCTCTATGTAAGTGTTGCTAAAAGCAGTACAACAGGATTTGGTATGAAACTTAATACAGTTCACAGGCTGCAGTTTCCACATTCGGTGATGCATTAGAAAAAAACCACAGGAAACAGAGGAAACTTCCTTCAGTACAGATTCTTTGTCAGCCTACACTTATTACATCATCCCATACAATTTTGTTTTGTTTTCTTGGCAACTGCTCCATTAATTATTTCCACAACTGCGAAACAATAAATTTGAACAGAAGATAGCATAAAAGTACATGCAAATTTTCACTAATTGCAAAGCTAACACTGGTCTGCTCATACAGCATTTTTCATATGACTATTCCACAGGATTAATTATCTGAGTATGGCAATGGCTCCCCATTTAGGAGGTTTTTCAGAAGACTTTGTCTCAAAAATATAGTAGCATTTTTTCACCCTGGTAGGCATACCAGAACACAGTGGGTGCTGGCACTGCCAGGAAGGCCCTGCCTGGTACGTGGGGGGCCACCCCGGGTGCTGTCTGCCACAATGCTGCAGGCCTGCATCTCACCAGGCTTCAGAGTACAGCCTTGGCTGCCACATGTGATGCTCTGGGAGGGCCCAGAAATGGATGTCTTGGAGCCCAGCTTGGGGTCTGGTTCTCATCCCACATCTGTCAGTAATGAGCAAGACCACTGTGGTTCAGGGAGCTCGCTGGCCAGATGAGAGTAAGGCTTACCCTTCCACAGAGAACTATGCAGGGATGGAACAAGCTTGTGTAGATGGAGGATTCGGAAGAGCTGTAACTTCTAGGCACATGCCGGGTGTCACAAGTATGCCTCCCTACAGACATGCATCTGAGCTTAAAGCGGCTGGCTGACTCCAGAGGCAATTTTTATCCCTGGATTTCTGGTGTGATTAGGGGAGGTATGGGACAGCTGAGAATGCCAGAAACCCTGACTAAAATTATATTAATTTGTGGACTTGCTCACTGAAATGACACAGGATTCATTTCCTTCCACCAGTGGAGAAACTGCACTTGACAACATTCCTCAGTTTGTGTTCCTTATTTCCTCCTAAAAACCGTATACAAGCAGCAATTAACAAACTGGGGATGCTTTTGTTTCCACTCAGAATGTCTTCTTTCTAAAAATCATTAGGTATTTTTGATTGATTAAGAATTGTACTGGATGATTCAAGCAATTTTTAGTTCTTCATTTACATGGTGTGGCGTCTTAGTCAGTCAAGAACTGGCTTTGCTACAACCTGCAGAATGTAAGAGGGCACAAGGGTAAGAGTTTCCTAACTCCCTCATTCTAGTCAGTCTTGATAATCCCTTTCTCTCTCCCTCTGGAGCCCCATCTGCTTGGGCACCTCCTGAGACCACCTATTGTCTCATTTCCTTGCCTGGTCCTTGGACCACAAGGGGCACCTCCCACAGAGGATGGCAGAAGCGACAGAAAACCGGTCCTAGTCAGGGATGCTAGGAGATGCTGTCCTCATGCACAGGTGTGTGCGGCCAGGGAGCTTCTGCTCGCCATTAAGACTGAAAGTTCAGGTTATATTGTAATAATATTTAATGTTACATTGGAAATTGGGAACTTTTCTTGAAATCCTGTCTTCTGCAGCTACACAGAGGTGAAACACAGGGCAAAGTGGTGATGGTGGCGGTGGTAGACTAGGAGGCAGAAACCTGGAGTTCTCATCACAGCTTAGCCTCTTGGAATAGAGTGTGGTACACAACAAAAATTGGATCTAAGAAAGGAGAATGGGTAGCAAAGCAGAGAAGAGCCAGATGGGAAAGGAACCTCTGTTTTTCTTCAGGCCTCCACTGCCTAGGTTATCAGAGAAGTCCTCAATAAGCCTGAGCCTCATTTGTCTCATCAGTAAAATGAGTATGATGTAACGTGACATTTTCCCCATTCTACCCAGCTTCTTCGAAGATGAAATGAGAACCTGCTTTGTAAAAAGAAAAACTATACCAAAATGCTAGTCACTATCAGCATGAAACAAGGTCTCCTACTTCCAGCGGAGGCCAGAGCGAAGAAAATGCATGTGTCTGTGTTTCATTTTAAACACTATTTGTTGGTAGGTGATTGATGACCAAGAAGAAAAACATTTCTTCCAATCATGGGGAAGTCAACTAGTGACTAAAAATTGATTTGGTTAAGTGGCAGTGATAAGAACGGAAAAGAAGTGGTTAACAGTTTAAGAAACTGTCACCTCAAAACAAGGCTGCCTGCTATCATGGAGAGAACTGCCTGCTATCATGGAGAGAACGCTGATGTCAGCGGACATGGATTTGAATCACAACTCTACTGCTTACTTGGGAAAACAGGCAAGTTATTTAGCTTCCGTTAGCTTCAATTTTATTTGCTATAAAATGGAAATAACAGTGGTTCTCTTGCAAAGCTAAAGCAAGGATTGAAGGCAACACATGGCCTAGTACGGTACTGGCACAGAGAAGTTTCAATAAACACGGTTATTACCACCCTGGCTGGAACGCCGTGCTCCTCAGGGCAGGGAGCCTGCTGGGCCCTTCTGGGGAGAACAGGTCAGATTCACGTGGTCTCAAATGGCCTTGTCAATGTGCACAAGAACCGGGGAAGCATTATACTTTACCAGAGAAGAGACAAAACATGAGACAGATTTCTATCCTAAATGCAAGCAAAACTGCAGAGCCAGGGAGCGAGAATCCAGGCTTCTGAAATGACAAACGCCTCGACAAATGTACTCTGGAGAGAATGCCACCCACTATTTTGCTCACAGTAAGAGCTGCATTCTACAACTGCAGGTGGAACCCTATTGGCAAGTTTTCTAAGCCTCAGTTCAGCGACTAGCTCATACTGTGATTTCCTTTAAGCAAAAATAAAGAGGGAAAGAGCTGCTAGAACACGAAGCTTGGGTCTATTCTCAATTTGGCCACTCACTCCCTGGGGCTGCCCACGTCTTCCTTGGCCTCCTCTTGCTGCCTCAGGGGCTTTGCTGAGCCTCATGATGGGCTCAGAAGCGGGTAGGGAAGACTGGGAACCCTGGCAGGTGGAGCACGGGGGGCCCCCGCACACCTGAGCACAGCAAAAACAAGGGATGGAGTTGGAACATCAGAGAACCTACTCTGGCTAGAAAGGAACTGCTTCCTGCCAAAATCTTTCTGCTCCGTGTCCAGTTTATCTTATTTGCAGGAAGGAATGCTTCTTGTGCACTTGTTCATGTGATTTCTCCCCTTTCCAATGCCCTGTATGATGTGAAGGTAGATTAAGCTATCAGCTCCATGTCAACTCATCTGGAGGCTGGGAAGTGTCAGGACGCGGTCCTCTCTCTTCATGCAGCTCTCTGAGGCCAGGGACACTTCTGATCCAAGCAGACTGGGAGCACAGCTCAGTCTGCACTACGGTGAGGGCTGCCAAGAAACTTTTATTTATATCCCAGAGAAAATGAAGTTTAAAAATCCAAACAAACAGGAAGCTCCTGGGGAGGAGCTGGAGAGGCATCTGTGAGGGAGGAGGGAGTCCACCACCCTGGCTCCGGCTCACACCCAGCCCAGGGTCCTCCCTGCTCTGGCCCCAAAAGATACTTCAGGAAATGGAGGAAGCATGGATGCAGCCCAGGCATTTGGTTAAGTATTTTTAAAAAGCTTTCCAATTCTGCTATTTTCTTCTCCTCACACTCAATATTCTTGGTTGCTAAGTGGGAGGAAATGTGGGGAGGTGGGAGAGGTGTGGAGAACTGAGGAAAAATTGGCAACAGGAAAGCTGATGGGTTTATTTTCTCCTTCCGAAAGGGGGTACAGGCAAAGGATGCGCTCCAGCACCCAGGCAACCAGCTGGGGCAGTGTCTGCTGTCGGCGGGGTTAGGAGGCAGACTGACACCGTGGTGTGGGCCTTTTGGGGAGATAAGCACAGCAATGTCCAGTTTTGCTTATAGTCTTAGACAAACTGAATTTCTTTTAAGTTACAATGATCTGTATTTTAGATCAAACCCACAAAAGGGAAGAGGCCAGACTCATGATTACCCTCCACCAAGAGGATGGGAGAGTGAGCGTCCAGCAGTGGTGACATATTACAGACAGTGGTTGTAAAGGGGACCCTCGGGTGAGTCTGCCTAGTGACTGTGTAGCCACCCGCCGGGGGTGGGCTGGACCCTGGATGGCTTCCCACATGAGCTCCTTCCCTTAGTGGCTTTGCCCCAGGAAAAAGTGCCCCAGACTTGACAGTGGGCCAATGGGTAGCTGGGTGTCCGTCTACAGCCTGCTGGGGTTGACTGGCGGCCTTCCCCAGAGCCGCTGAGTCTAAAAGGAGGCATCTCTCGCTCCTTCTTGACAAGGCTACTTAATGGTTCTGAAGGGACAGAAGTTAACCCGCAGAAAACTGACACTAGAACAAATGAATTTTCTCTGGTAGCGATACAAGTGATTTCCATATATGAAAAAGACAGCCCCAAACAGTATCAATACATTACACTGCCTTCTAGGGTACTGTTTTTGCATCTATTTGCAAACCCATTTTAGCATTTCTGCCTCTGTGTATGTTTTTTCAAATTCTTCTTTAAATGGACCTTAACATGTCACTGGTTCCCTCGTTAGTTAATGAGATATATAAAATCTTTGACACGTGTTTATTTTATATTTGTATGAGTCACCATTTTAACTTTTTGCCAGTTATATTTTATCATGGTAATAGTGATTTCTCCTCTCCTTAGTAGGATGTGGTTTGTTGTCTATGTAGACTTTTAAAATGATACCGCAAGAATCCCATCTGGAATACATCATTCCCTAGTCTACACACAAATTACCTGAAAGACAGTCAGATTTGTCACAGGAGTTAAATAACTGGATGGCAGAGAAAAGCTGGAGAGAGATTGGTTGTGAATTGAGCTTATGGGTCACCATGGCAGCAAAAGCAAAAGAAATTTAGGACTTGGGGCTTCATCAGCTATTGGGAGAAAATAGTATGAAGCTCCTTCGCTAATATCTGCCACTTGAGGGGATGTGCGGGTACACAAGGGCGACAGTCATACCTGCTAAATACCAGTCCGAGATGGCACTGATAGGTGGGAACCCAGGCAAACTTGGCTTCTTACCTGGGATTGGTTAGGTTGTAGCAGGATTTCCATATTTGTAACATGTGCTTACAGGTGAGCAGTGCCTCATCAGGGCCCCGGCAGAGTGACTCCAACTTCACTTTGGAAAACAGTAGTCTACAACGAGAGACAAGGGAGAAAAACACACAGCTCAAGCCAGAGGGCCGTCACTCAAACCAGACGGAGAGGTGGGCTTCACCCCGGGGGGGCAGTGACCGGACTCGGAATGGGGAGGTCCACATCCACGATCTAGGGAAAGCAGTGGCTGCAGAGTCCAGGATTCCAGGACCCTCAGATCAATACCTGGCTTTGCATAGGTCTCACTAGTGCCAGTCCAGGGTGACTAACTGTGGTCAAGTTAAAAGCATTAGAGTAGCCACTTATATTCAGCACACAGGGATTTTATTACTGCTGCTTTTTAGAACAAAACCAATTTATGCATGAAACTTCAAAGATTCATTAACCATGCAATCTTGGTGTACTTACAAAATTGCACAGAAGATATGACTCGATTGATATAAATACCTACAGATAACTTTCTATAATGCTGTTTATCTTAGAAGCAACCAGAAGCCTGACCTAAAGGCACATAAAGTCAGGGGACCTCTGGAGTGGGCCTCCCATCTAGATCCACCCTGTCCTGCTCTGTAGAGGGTAGATTTCAGGGCTCCATCATCACAAAGGTTTTTGTTACCACCAATGGCTTCAGCCTCCATCCACACCTTCTCAGCACTAGGCCAGAACCTTCTTATCCCACTCCAAATTCTCCTTCTGTTTCTCTGGAGACATCAGCCTGGGTGATGCCAGCTCTCTTGGTTCCTGGACTTGCCACCAATATCTAGAGAAGTCTTAGCATGAACCTAGATTCCCTCCTAGAGATCTTCCTGCTCCCTGAACCCGCCCAGTTCTCAGAAATCTTATAAAGATCTCTAATAATCATTTTCAAGCAGTGGGAGGGTAAGGCAGGAGGATCACAAGTTCAAGCCTAGTCTGTGCAGCTTAGCAACTTGGAGAGACACTGTCTCAAGATAAAAATAAACAATACAGGGCTGGACATGTAGTTCAGTGGAAAGACCTTGGGATTAATCTCAAGTACCATTAAAAACAAAACAAAAACAACAAAAATCATTTTTTCAGCCCCAGTCTGGGAAATTGCAACGATTCCTTACCACCTAAACAATAAGTCAGGATTCCTTCTCTAGTCCTTTAGGCACTCTCGGCCCTGGCCATCCTCACCTCAGCATCCCATCCTGGGCCACGCATCCTTCCTCGTATCAGAGTACCTCCCTGGCTAAATGCCACGTTTCTCCCTCAGCTTTCTCACTGCATATGCCATGTCCTCACTTGCAATTGCTTCTTAATTCTTCCCCAGTGCAACTAAAACCCACTTCCTCAAGTAAGCTCTTTATGTTCTCTACCCGGTGGGTACCACACCAGCTGGTGTTTGTTGTTAACGATAATTTAAAAGGGAGAAAGACATAGAACAGCTGCAGGTCACCCCAACCTCCTATGTGGCACAGACCCCGTCACTGTCATCTCTGAAGTCACCCTTTTCAGGAAGTGGTGTTTATCACTTTTCCATAGAGAAAGACACCGAGGTTTTCTAACAGTGCCCCCTGGACGTTATTTTCTGCATGTAAAACAGCCCAACCCTCTCTCTCTCCCTGACCTTTCTTCCACAGTGCCTAGGATTGTGCTTTGAATTCAACAGGCCTCTGGTCAGCATCTGCTCACTGACTGCCTTCTTTATAAACCATAGAGATGAAGAAATGCATTTCTAGTGATTTAAGTTAGACATGCAGTAGAGTTCTTCAAGAGTGCATGATGCACTGTCCTCACCCCGAGGTGCTGGAGAGGAGCCAAGCCTTTCTCTGTGAGAGATGGGAGGGTGTGGCCCTACCCCATCATTAGGCAATCTCCGGGACAGGCTAGCACCACATGCTCCTTCCCAATGGGACAAAGAAAGCCTAAGCGGGGGCGGGTAGCATCCAGAGGGCTCAGAGTTGCAGCCTCGCTGAGCTTAGGTTTTCAGAACCTGGACTGATGGGATGACAGGTCATATGATCAGAAGGATTTGGTGCCAGATCTGCAAGCACATGTGCATAAAGAGCAAGGCCACATGTGAGAACAGGGCTCAGCTTCTGCCCCATAACAGCTCAAGAAGTGGAAATTCCCTTGAAGCTTTACCAGGGCTACCTATAGGGGTGGCCCACACTCAGGGTGTCTCACGGGGCTGCTTATAAAAGGAGCAGCTGGCTCCTACCAAGGTCTGCACGAGCCCAGAATGTGGCAGAAGCACGTTGCTGCCAGACTTTCCCACCAAACTCACATCAACTGAGAGATGTGGTGCAAAGGAAGCTAACAAAAGGCCGCTCGTCAGCCTCTGGTGGAGAGCTAGTGGGGCTTCACAGACCCCTATGGGTGTAGGTGGCCACCAAGCAACTGCGGCCAGCAGAGAACCCGTCCTAGGACCACGAAGCCCAGCAGGCTGCGTGGCCCTGTGGCAGGGAGCCTGGGGGTGGGGGTGCTGAGCTCCTCCAGCTCAGCCAGGCTCAGCGGAGGTCTTCGGGGAGGTGGGAAGGTTTCCCTGTCCTGCAGGCAGTGCGATGGCTCTCACAGCAATTAGCCTCGATTGCTTTCACTGTACCTAAAGTACAAACTGCCAGAGCACATCTCTGAGCCTCAGCTTGGGGGAACAGTTCTTTGCAAGGCTTCTTGGCTGGAAAAAGAACTTCTAATTAACATGAAATAACAGCTTTCAAACATTTGACTCAGGATATGGAGTTGAAAGGTGTGGGCTGGATCTCAGAGAAGCAGACAGGAAGAACAATAGTAGAACTGCTGAGCACAAATGATGAAAAAGGCACTTGGAGGAGAGGCAAGAGGAGCAGCCTGGCAGAGGAAGGCAGCTGGAGAGCACAGCACGGGCTGGGAGGAGCACCAAGGCTGCCCGCTACCGTGACACTCGTGCCAATCTCACTCAGACGCACCTGGGATACAAGAGGCACAGCAGCAAGGCGCAGCCGCCTCCTCCCTGTCCCCAGACCTCAGCTGGTTTGTGAGGCAGGAAACTACGGAAAACAGAAGCAGGGGCACTTGTCATTGTGCCTGCCCAAGCTGCCGGTGCATTTCAAGGCTGCTCAAACACATCTGGTGGGTGTGAGTTATGTTAGCATAGAGACTACGGCACACACACGATGATTAGCATGAGTTTGCGGTGGTTGATGTCCGAAGATACTATAGATTCAATCTACTGAGGAGACTCTGAGGCAAAAACAAATGATGAAGAAGCTCGGCACAAACCCTCATCTGATACACTTCAGTGTGGCCAACTGTTAACCTCTTGCAGACCGCAGGGGGGACGCCAGCCACGTCACCAGGTGCAGTGTGACAGATCTGGAGTCAGTGCTGGCAAATGTCCTCTTCTCGTCCCCTACACTGCCTCCAAGTTCCTTTACCTAGTTCCTAAAACAGAAATATTTAGCTCACAGGGTCACTGAAAACACATACAATTAATGAAGAACTCTGCCACAATACCAGGCTCCATTACTGGTAATTTAAATCTAGCATTTTCCCAAATTAAAACACTGAGATTTCACCTTATTCCAAAATGAATGGCTATCATCAAGAACTCAAAAAACAAATGTTGGTGAGGTTGTAGGGAAAGGGAGAACACTTCTACATTGTTGGTGAGATTGTCAACTAGGACAACTACTATGGAAAATCAGTATGGAGATTCCTCAAGAACTAAAACTAGAAATTCCATTTGACTCAGCTATTTCCTTTCTAGATATCTTCCTGAAAGAGTTACAGACATCATATCACAGTGATACGTGCATACCAATGTTTATAGCAGCACAATTCAAAATAGCTAAATCTTGGAAGTGGCCTATGTACTATAACAGATGAACTGATAAAACAAATGTATTTATTCACAATGGAGTACTTTGCTGTCATGAAGAAGGATAAACTTGAGTCATCTGTTGAATCGTATGATTTCTCTATGTGAGAAACCCAAAGTACAAATAAAGAACAAAATAAAAGATAATAGGGATTAGGGAGATAGCTCTTTTATACAAGAGAGGAGGATTAGGAGGGAGGGAGGGGAAGGGATAAAAAAAGAATTAAGATGTGTTATATGTATGTATCACTTCTCATGAGGAATGTAATTATTACATACTACAAACATGTACTAGTAAAAAATAAAAATTGAAAAAAAAAAATACATCTAGCATTTTCCTAAAATGCCTTTTGTGGTCTGACTCCTGCCCACATGCTTGGCCACTGAGGGGTTTGTGACCCATGACATGTGTCCCATGAGACAGCCATGGCCACTTTCCCCATATGTTACTTGCCTCCATGGCTCCCGGGTCTCACCATGTGCGATTCTCTCAGTTTGGAACCCCCGTCCCACCCACTCACTTCTACCTTATGAGCACCTACTAATCCTTTAAGACACAGCCGAACAGTGCATTCTCACGGGGGGTGGGGTGGGGGGTAGAGGCAGCCTTAAAGAGGAGTGAAGCTGCCCAAACACATACTCAATTACAAGAACCATAAGTGCTTACAACTGGGGAATAATAAGCTACAAGCCAGGCAACTTGTACTTTCAAGACAAGTCACATAATAACAATAATAACAGCAGCTGCGAACCCCTTCAAATATCTATCTAATCACTGATTCCAAGGACAACCCTACAAATCAGGTGGAGAATTGAGTAATCTGCCCCAGTTCACACCACTAGTGATTGGTAGGACAGATACTTAAATCCAAATCCATCTGACTCTGAAGGAATGAACAAGAAACAGCGGAGGATGGTTTCACATCTGTCCATACCCCTGACACTAATGAAGATATACAGCACTTTCTAATCCACTGCCAAGTGTGAAATCCCAGAAACATTTAAAGCTCTGGGTTAGATGCTGCTTGAATAGAAATGGTACGAAGTACAACCCCTGGTGCTCCAAGAACTGACAGTCCAGGCAGTGCCACCCTGCAGCCCTGAAACTGGACGAGCTGGGCTGCTAAGGTATTGCTCCTAAAATATCTCAGACGAGCGTCTTTAGAGAATGATCCCATTGTGCGTGTGCATTTGTGACTTGCCTTTCACTCCAAAGTTCGGCACATGTAAAATTATAGTTATTTGAAAGACCTACTTAGTATAAATTTTACTTTATTAACTAATAAGAAATATTTTACTATACTTTTGAAATTTCTTAAAGAATCCCAAGATAATTCTTGAAATAACGAGTATGTCTGACTTAGTGTTAGAGTTTAGGAAAGACTTCCAACCACCTCCTGTGAGATCCCAGGCGTGTGGGAAGGATTCAAAGTGGCATTTGTCAGGGCCAGGCTGACCATCTAGTGGTCGTCCCCACGAAGACTCCCTGACCTCCTGGAAACTGCCAGCCCACTGGACATTCACATCTGCACCTGATTCTCCTTTGGCCACTCCTGGCCACCTCTGTGAGTCCCACAGTCCACACTCGGGCTGCGGTTGAGAGGAGGCTAAAAGATGACATGATGTTTCTGAATTCTGAAATTTAATATGCACTGCAAAACTTACTGAAAAGCCCCCAGCGACAAGAAACTAGAAAAATTTAAAGTACTTCTAAAGTACTAGTTCCCTCTAACCTTATTTGACATTATAAAAATGCATTTGTTAAATGTACTGGGAAGGAAACATGCATATTAACAGACAAAAGCCTCAGTAATCAGCTGATCTGTAAATGCTACATTCGTGGCAGCTGATTTAGCAATAAAATCACAGGAACCTTGAACATTTGGTATTTTGCTGATTTGTGTTTATGAGCTCGTGGGCTCAGCACGCCAGGGTCCTGCTCCTTCTCCATGAATGTGAGCGGGGATACACACTAGCTGTGCCGAAAAGCCCGGGGAATGTGCCCAAGTGGGGCACTGGCCGTGGGCCCCTGAATACTTTCCCACTTCCTGCAGCTGGCAGCCTGCTTGGAGAGCTGGCTGCCAACCACCTGAAGGAAAGTGAGTAACTGTCACCAGGTAAAACAAAGAAGAGGTGGGTGGGGGGCAAGCGTGCTGAAAGGGAATTTTAAACGGAGAAGAGGTTTGGCAGCTGAGGGATCAGAATGGCAGGAGAAATCAAAAGCGATGTGCCAGAAGCGTGTGGTGATGAGAGAAGGGAGACAGAGACTGGAAGCCAGATGAGTCAGCTGGGAACAGACAGTCTGAAAAACATGGTGAAGCAGAACGCAGGCGGCTCAGCGCTGCTCCCTGAGAGGTGTGTCAGAAAACCCATCTGCCAGCCCCTCGGGAGAGGACGAGGCGTTTCTTTCCAGTTCCAGGATGGCTTGAAGGAAAGACACCTTCACTAGCTATCATCCCCACTTCTGTTGGCCTCTGCTGACTGAGGCCATGGCTCTCCTGGCTGGGTTTCCCAAGCAGCCCCATCCTGGATGTTGCTCTGTCTTTGCAAAAAGCAGCTTGTGGCCCTGGGCTGAGTGACTGCCACTGAAAACCAATACGGTGACCTGCCTGCTGTAGCTTAACGGGGGCTGATCCTGGCAGGTGAGCCCAGGACGCGTGGCTCACAGCTGTGCGGTGCTGGAGCTGAGACACGGCTGGTCACCCTGAGGTCCCTTTGACGACAGCTGGAAGAGATGAGGTGTAGAACCAGATGGGGTGACTCTTCCCAGCAGATATCAAATACTGCCCAGGGCCTCCCTGATTGTAATAATAAATGTCACTTGAGTGAGTGATCTCATTATTCAACTGCTACACAGGAAATATACAATTTCTTAGATCATCTGGCTTACCAGTTGCTATATTGACATGCTATTTGTGGACTCATTAGAAAAAAATATAGATTTTTCCAATTAATCCAAAGGCAGAAAAGGCCCTGAGAGGTCCTAGAATACTTTGCTACTTAGCATATGGTCCAGGACAGACAGCCCCAGTATCTCCTGGGAGTGTGTTAGAAATAGAATCTCCATGTTCTCCATTCACCCTAGACCCACTGAATTGGAATCTGCACATTGCTAGATTCCCACTTAATTCCTATGCAGTTAAGTTCAAGAAGCACTGCTCTGGTTCGTAACTCTAGATCCTGACTTTCAATGGTCTTATTTTATAGAAAGAAAAATGACCTCCAAGAAAAAGAGTTCTCATAGCCTCTTCACTTAAGAGACTTAGCCTGTGTTTATTTGTTTGGGGGGAATGTTCGGGATATGCTTTGCTCCTCAGCTCAGTGGGAATTCTAAAGGACCACTGACATTAAGTGCAGATTGAGGCGCAGTCCAGGCTGTGTTTTGGAACAGGATGCTGTCCTTCCTTCCTCTCCTGGATGGATCCCTCATGGGGGCTGTGCTATGGCCCTGCCCAGGATGTCCACACACCTCCAGCGAGGGTCTGCCAGGTGGACATGGGGTACCAACCCAAGGAACATCATTCGTTGTCACCCACACCACAGGCCCTCCTTGAGTGTGCGGTCATCAACTTCTACATAGGAGCTGAAGGCTCAAAAAATATTTGTCTTCCAGAACAGGTAGGCCAGTGCTTCGAGATGTCTGGGAAAGCTTGGAGTTACATCTGCCTGCCTGGTCATCAAACTCAAACATGTCTGATATACATGCTGGCCTAACAGAACTCTGCTAGGGCACGAGAGCTTATGGGCGCCAGCCAGAAAACCTTGGTCTCTAAGCTTTCCAGAAGTCAGAGCTGAGTACCTGGCTCACATCATCAGCCCAGCCGTGTGCTGACTGCTAGTCTGCGAGCTTGGTTCTTCTCCTTGGCACATCCTCTCAAGCAGGAAGGTGAGTGGCTGAGCCCAGCAAATGACCGAGCCAGGTGGCTTACTGGGGAACTGCTGTCTGGGAGCTGTTTAGCCATGAAGGAAGTTCTAGAAACTGGACTACCTTTAACACCCGTGGCTGCTCTACAAGGAGCAATGGCGAAATGTACCAGCGCATCTAAAGAGTTCTTCTGGCCTTTGTCCCAGTTTGGTCTCACTCATCCGTGAGCCAGGGGGCTGTACTGCCGACCCCAGACTCAGATCTGATGCCCTGGAAAATTGAGACCACATTTATTCAGCTAAAGCAAGTTCGTTGGGAGCCAAAGTACTAGGTATTAGGAGACGCCTCACTCTTCAGGGCTTAGCAGCCCCTTATCCTGGGGTGGAAGGCTGTGTGTGAGGGACAGAGCTGGGGACCGGCTGTGGCCTGTGGGTTTGGCTGTGCCCCTTGGTATCCTAATCCTGCCCCCTCGTTGTGACAGGCAGGAACTCCTGCTAGATCCCGTATCAGTTACATTGTGCTTCTCATTTCAGTCAAAGTGTCAACAATCTGCAATACTCCCCCATCCCTTAGCAGTATTTTTAGAACAAACAACTGACATATTTAGCTGGAATAAATCACCTCAAGATACCCCAGTTTAACTTTTTGTTCCCACTTTAGCTATTGATCTCAGCTCTGACTGGCATCCTGAAGTCAACACCTAAGCTGGAAATGACTCAGTTGGGTTGCCTGAAAACCCTGCGAGCATCACACTGCCCATGTTTCAAGGGCCTCCTCCAACCCTTTCATGTGACACTGTAATGAAGGGAGCCACTGCCTGTTACGCCGTCCTCAAAGCAAGAATCTGCACAGACAGACAGAATTCCTATTTCATGACAGGAGCAGGGGTTGGGGGAATGGGTAAAAAGGAGGCAGAGAAGCTGCCCTTGGGTTTGGTAAATGAGTTGGTGAGCAGGTGCCTATGGTACAGAAATTCCGTAGGTGCAGAGTAAAAACCAAAATGGACAACAGAGGAAACAGGCAGACACATGCTGGGCCATGATTAAGGCTGCCCGGTTACCTGCAGAGTTGCGAGTTTCAGCTGCTCACTGCAGAAACACACATTCATGGGCTGTAATGGGGGGGCCAGAGGATTCTAGGAAACACCCAGCATAAATGCTGTAGATGACCCTCCATGCTTTGAATTACTGCATGAGATACCTACAATCTGGAGATCTTGGAAAGAAGTGCTTTAAAAATAAATAAATTTTCTGGGTGCCCCAACTGGAGAGGGGCACCTGTAGTGTAGTCCTTGCCATGGTTTCCTCCCTACTGCAGCCTGGCCTCTCTCAGCTGCTGGGCCTTCCATGCTTAGGGAAGCTGGTCAGATCTGAGCGTTCTGGCTGACAGGGCGACTGGCACATCCTGAAGGTTTTGTCCCTAGCCTTCTCAGAAAATCCTAGAAAGGATGAGCTTTTCTGGAAAGAAAGCAAGATGTGCCACGAGGGCCTTATGTTTAGTGGACCAATGGCCATATGCACGCCTAGAGCTGGTCAGGTAAAAATGGGGAGAAGGGTTCGGGCCAGCATCGCTCTGCATCTCACCTGCTTCTGATCCTGCCAAAAAGAGGACCTTTTCATAAGTAAATTTGGCTTCAAATACATTTCGCCTCCACTTCTCCTTTTCCAATTCTTCTATCCTTCCCTTGGAAACCCGATTTTCAATTTCTAAGCCAGTTTTTGTGGCATTTTGAGATTCAGTCTCTCTTGGCAAGCACCCACATTTACTGAGGGCTTTGCCATAGAACCCAAGCTTCACAGAGAAATGACACAAATGGCTGTGGTGTCCCAGGAGGCTGCTTGGGTCAGAAGGTCCATCCTGGAAGAATGCTGGCGTCATGTTCCAGAGCCAGAGATTCTCAATAAACTAATTTCAACCTTCCAAGAATACTGGAAGCCCTCCTATAACCAAGCACATCCATGATGACAGGTAAGAAACTTGTTGTTTAAAAAATATAGTGAAATATACATGAGATTTGTCATTTTAGCCCTTTTAAAATGTACAGCTCAGTAGTATTAAGAACACTCACACATCCATGGTGATGCAAGGGTCACCATCATCCATCACTACAGCTTTTTTCAACTTGTAAAACTGAAACTCTGTATCCATTAAACACTAATATCCTAGCCACCTCCTTCCAGTCCTGCAGCTACCATTCCCCTCACTGTCTTTATGAGTATGACTACTCCAAGTATGTCCAAGTTCATACAAGTGGAATCACACAGGGTTTGTCTGTTTGTGAGGGCTTATTTTACTTGGCACAGTGAATTCAAGCATCAGCCATATTACTGCATGTCAGAATCTCCTCCTTTCCAAGGTGCAGTGATATTCCAGTGTATGCGTATTCCACATTTTTTCATCCATTCCTTTGTCAATGAATACTTGGTTTGCTTTTAGTTTTTGGACACTGTGAATAATACTCCTATGAATCAACATGGCTGTATAGTATCTGCTCAAATCCTTGTTTTCAATTCTTTTGGGTACACACCTAGATGTGGGACTGCTGGATCACGTGGTAGCTCTATTTTTAATTTCTTTTTTTTTTTTCTGGTACCAGGAATTGAACTCACAACCTTGCGCTTGCCAGGCAGGCACTGTGCCGCTGAGCTAAATCCTCAGCCCCTAAAAATAGTGTAACTATTTTTAATTTCTGAGGAGTCACCACACTATTTTCCCATTTTGTAGGCCCACCGGCAGTGCCAGACATTCTAGTTTCTCTATATCACCAACACTTGTGACTCTGTTTTTTAATAACAGCTAGCCTAATGGGCATCTCACTGTGGCTTTGATTTGCATTTCCCTAATGATTGGTGATGTGGAGAATCTTTTACTGTGCTTGTTGGATGTCTGTATATCTTCTTTCAAGAAACATGTGTTCACCTCCTTTGCCCACTTTAAAATGAGGTTGTTTCTTCTGTTGTTCTGGAAAGATGACCTTAAGCTACTGCACCACTAAATCCCACTCTGCTCTAAACTGTGCTGTCTTCCAAGCTGCCGTCCCTTCTCCTTTGCCCACAGACTCTCCCCAGCTTGTATCCAAGGGCTGGCACCCCTGGGTCGGTTATTGTGTGCTTGTCTCTCCCAGATATCCTTTGCCTATTACTACATCATCTCTCTATATTTATGGGATGAATATAAAAAATCCAAAGTGTAAATAATTTAAAGAGCAAAATGTGAGATAAATAATAGGAAATAGGAGGATTGATCTTTTGCTAATGAGAAAGAGACCAATAAACGGAAGAGAAGGGAGGGAAGGAAAAGGACAGAGTAATAAAAAGAACTTAGATGAGTTTTGCACATGTACCAACTTACCATGATGAATGTAATCATTACATACTGCAAATGTGTATTAATAAAAATAAAACATAAAGAGATGAACAGCCTCGTTCTTTGTGGGCCAGCTTTTTATCAAATGCAAATTTAACAGGCATGTTCATTACATTATCATTCAACTCAGGCATAAAAATAGCCCACAACACCTGGCCTCTCGGTGATCACCGATTCAAAACATTGCTCACGATGATGTTTCACTTCCACAGAGTCTCTGAGAGTCTGTGTGAGCAAGGCAGTGAGAAAGAGACAGTCCCACTTTTACAAAATCAGATCTCTATTCCACTGAAGCAAGGGATGGCCCTAACCATGTTATCTAATTTACTGATGAGATTAATATAAAAATTCTGCTCACATGGATTATATATCGGAAGACAGCAGAAACTCCTCGTCTTATTCACAGCACCATCCCCATGGCTACAGTGGCACTAACATGTGGTGGGACTAATGTTCACAGGCAGCTGCTGACTAAGGGCACAGATGTCAAGGCCAGATTGCCTGCACTGGAGTCATGGCTCTGCCGCTTCCCAGATGCCTGATCTTGGACAAATTACTCAACCTCTCTGTGACTCCATTTCCTTATCTGTAAGGCAGAGACAGTAAGACAAGCTATCTCAGATGGTTCTCATGAGGATTAAATTAGTTTTCAAAAGTGCCTGTCACAAAGCAGTATGCTGGGGCTGGGGATTTAGCTCAGCGGCAAAGCGCCTGCCTGGCAAGCACAAGGTCGTGAGTTCGGTTCCCGGTACCGGAGATAAACCATAAAAAAAAAAAAAAACAAAAAAAAACAAAGCAGTATGCTTACTGGTGGTTAACCAATACCTACGCTCACTTCCTTACACAGGGACAGTCACGCCTTGGCACTTGTGGTTTTAGAACTTGTCAAGCCTGGTACTCACTGCATTTCAATAAGAAAAATGTTTCAGCAGTCGGCACTTGCTTGGGGCTCACGCTTGCTAGAACTTGTGAGTCACTCCACGGGCAAAATGCTTCTTCTCCCCACCCCCACTGGCTGGCCATTCAGTGCTGCTCTCTGGCGATGAGAAAGACCCACGCGGCAGCCTCGGACGCTCTCAGACAGTGTGGAACCCCACACACTCATCCTTACTGTTGGGCAGTTTGTACACTGACCACACTTTTGTACATTGATACTAATCGCATGCTATGAAAGGGTTAAGAGCAATACCTTAAAAGTCCTGTTTACATTAACCCAGGAAAACCTGAAAGCTTGGGGGCACTTTCACAAATTACTTCTAATTACACTATTTCTTATGGGAAAAATTCTTGAGGTACTCATCGGCTTTGGAACTTATTTTGGGTTTCAGGATGTGTGAACCATGAGTACTGAGGTATCACTAGTTAGCTTCCACTGGTGTAAAAAGACGCGTGGTTGTCTGACAAGCCCTGCTTTCACATGTAGAGAGCTAAGTCCTGCATACAGAGGAACAGTATTTTATTTTATTAAAATTTTTTTTATTCTTTTGGTTTTTTTGAGACAGCATCTTGACATAGAGTTGGCCTTTAACTCACTGTGTAGCCCAGGCTGGTCTTGAACTCCCAATGATTCTCCTGCCTCAGCCTCTCAAGTGCTGGGATTACAGGCATGAGCTACCATGCTTGGCACAGAACACTATTTTAAAAGAGTTGTGTTCCTCCAATCAGATGACTTAAGATTTGTTTTACTATCGTGCCAGGTGTCAAAAGATAGGAACTGAAAACACATTTTCTAGAGTTGTCTGTGTCCCCTAATGACCCTAATTTGTATATGTCACCTTGGGAGTTTTCAAAAATTACTTTCTTGTGTTTTTGGTATCATCTGATGCGTTTTAAGGTGCTATTGAGCTGAGGACCTCCTAGAGCACTAGAACTGGGGTGAGTATGTATCCTACTTAAGTAGGAAAAAAATAAAAATTCAAATAAATTAAAAATCTATGAGGGAGTTGCATAATCACTTTGCTCAGGGCAAGAAACTTAAATCCCAGCAGTGGCTTCCCCTGGCAGGCATTGTAAGGCTTGCTGAACCCGAATATTAACACGTCAGTAACACTAACATCCTCTAATACCACCAGAAGTCTGATGCCCGCTGATGTACCTTGCAAAGATAAAAACACCCAGCTGCCTGTTCCCACCCTGGTATTCTATCTAAAAATGAATTTCAATGCCAGAAACAAAGTCTGAGGGCTTGATCAAAGACCTGGCCTGACAGGCTGCTTCACTGTTCTTAGGAGAGACATTTATTCCAAATATCACCAGGCATCTACTTCTATCCTTGTAGGCCGATAAATAAAATTACTAAGTAAAATGTATTCTTTAAGGGAAATGTCCGCAGAGCTGCATTTCAGAAGAGAGATCTGGGTTCCTATACCACATACTTTACAGTACAAAGTGACTCTACCAGAATTCACAAATACTGACCATAGAAAAATGAGTATCTTTTAGCTTTATTTTAGGAAAAACTTAAAGTGTGGAGAAACAATATATAATCAGCTAATATTAACTTTTGATTCTTTTGTCTTGATATTTAATAGTTAATGTTAAATGATTTTAATAGCTAATTGATATTAACATTAAATGATATTTAATAGCTCAATAATTTTTCAACAGAAAATGGCAGTACAAAAGAAACAAGAACAACAAAAAGACAAAGCACATGTAGAAATGGAAGATCTAAATTCAACCATATTCTTAATTATATTATTTTCTTTTTTTTTTGTTTGTTTTTTTCCAGTACGGGGAATCAAACTTATGACCTCGTGCTTGCCAGGCCAGCGCTGTGACGCTAAGCTAAATCCCCAACCCCTCTTAATTATGTTAAATGTGAATGGACTAAATGCTTGAAATAGAAGGCAGAAAGGATCAGACTAGATGAAAAAGGAAGACTCTGCTACATGCTAGCTATAAGAATAGAAATGATATTACAAGAACTAATGGATGAGCACTTTCTATAAATGATAAACTTTTTAGACCAATCCATAGCTCGCCAAATCCACCCTTAGATGTGTCACTGTTAAAATGTACAACATCAGTGCCAATGGCAATTAAAAGCAGTCAAGAGAGAAAAACAGATGATATAGAAATGAACTACCACTAAACAGTTGGCTTCTCAACAGTTACAGAAGGAACAAGATCACTAGGGCTCTGAGAGAATGTTTGGGCCTATCTAGTTTGAAAATTCTTTTGCAAGTACAGCCTAATATGTATTTAGACACGAACTGAGAAAAGTTGCCAGGAAGAGCTAAGATTTCTAGGGCAACCACTCAACAATCACCAAAACAATTTTTTTAACATTTGTAAAGGAAAATGTATAATGAAAACATAATCAATCTAAAAAATGTAGGAAAGGGGCTGGGGATTTAGCTTAGCGGCACAGCGCCTGCCTGGCAAGTGCAAGGTCGTGAGTTTGATTCCTGGTACCAGGAAAAAACCAAAAAAAAAAAAAATGTAGGAAAGGAAAGGGTAAGGCATGATATGAAAATGCGGGTCAGAAAGTTATATGCCTATATTGCTTGATCAATGCCTATATCTTGTAACATGAACAACTACTTTGAAGATAACAATATGTGATGTACTAACCATTGTTACTCTCCTATAACCTTGTTTTGAAATTTTATACCATTGTTTTTATTGTTTATTTTTCTTTT
>NW_004955438.1:13026555-13097788 GCF_000276665.1 Chinchilla lanigera
CTAAGCAACTACTTTGAAGATAACAATAAGTAATACAACAGCCAATGTTGATTTCGTATCATCTTGTTTTGAAATTCTGTATAATTTTTATAGTTTTTGCCTTTGTTTTTGTTCTTTTTTCTTTAAAGTAAAAAAAAAAAAAAAAAAGAAAATTAGAACAGAAAAAAAAATGAACTGAGCATCTAGAACAAACTCAAAGCAGGAGATAGAAAATCATGGAAATAACAAAAATTCATGAAAGAGAAACTAAACATACAATTGAGGCAATAAAAAGCTATTGGTTCTTTGAAAAATCAATGTAACATAATTATCTGGTAGGATTGTCCAAGAAAAAGAAAAGAGGGAACACAAAATAATATTAAGAATAAAAAAGAAGACTGAACCACTGTACTGTATGACAAAAAGTAAACAAAACATATGGGAAAAACTTTATGCTAATAAAATTTAAAATTTAGATGAAATGGATAAATCCTTAGAATATATTTATTATAGCTTCTACATTACACATAGTTTAATACATAAGTAGACAACTTTTACATCCTATAATCATTTTGAAAAAGCAGCAAGCTTTCCATAGAAAAAAGATTAGCCCCACATAGTTTTACTGGTAAATTCCATCAAGGCCTAATATTCTAGGAACAAATAATTCTATTATTATGCAGATAATTCTAACACACAAAGAGGCTCTTCCAGATCATTTTATGAGGCTGGCTGAACTTATAAGTTGTCAATACCTGACAAGGATATAAGGACAAAGAAAAATGGAGGCCTATATCACAAATGAGAATAAATGCAAAGTTCTTTTAAAAATTTGTAAATGAATCCATAAAAAAATTTATCTCAATCAAGTTGTGCTTATTCCAAGAATATAAGGTTAGTTTAGCATTTGAAATAACCCATTACTATTCTCAGAATAAAAGAGTAAACTCACACAATTACCTGAACAGATACAGAAAAAAGCATTTGATAAAATTCAATACTAATTCATGATTAATAAAGACCAGGATAAAGAAATTTCCTTAATCTCTTAAATACTACCTACAAACAAATCTGTAACAAACATGATCTTAATGGGAAAACATCCAAAGAATTTTATTTCACTTTACTGGAAGTCCTAACTATATAGCAAGGCAAATTTAAAAAGCTGAAGGACCAGGATACAAAATTAACATTAAACAAACTGGTGGCTTTTCTATACGCCAATAATAAACTAGCTGAGAAAAAAATTCAGAAAAATAATTCCATTCATAATAGCTTAAAAGATACCTAAGAATCAGCCCAACTAAGGAGGTGAAAGACCTTTACAATGAAAATTACAGAACAGTGAAGAAATTGAAGAAACGAGAAGATAGAAAGATCATCTATGTTTGCATGCTGGCAGAAGTTATACTGTTAAAACACCATATCACCAAAAGCAATCTACAGGTTCAATGCAATCCCTATCAAAACACCAATGATATTCTTCACAGAATTAGAAAATGAAATTCTGTAATTTATATGGAACACAAAAGACCCAGAAGAGTCAAAGTAATCGTGAACATAAAGAGCAAGGCTGTAGGCATCCTAATATGTGACTTCAAACTATACTACAAAGCCACTATAAAAAAACCAGTACGACTGGCATAAAAACTGATAGGTAGACCAATGGAATAGAAGAGAGGTCGCAGAAACAAAGCCATGCAAACAACAGCCATCTGACTCTTGACAAAGGGGCCAAAACCTACAATGGTGTTGAGAAAATGATATCCATAAACAGAAGATTAAAGCTGGACCCCATTTCTCATTCTGCACTAAAACCAGTTCAAAATCATTCACCTAGTAAAAGACCTGAAACTTGGAAGGAAACATCAGGGAAACATGAAAACACAGGCAAAGTAAAGACTTCCTGAATAGGACTCCAATAGCATGGGGAGCAATAGCTTGAATCAACAAATGGGATGACATCAGATTTAAGTATCGGCACAACAAAACAAGCAACAGAGCAAAGAGACAGTCTACAGAATGGGAGAACATCTTTGGCAGTTACTTTTCTGACACAGGGTTAATAGTTAGACTATTTAAAAAACTCAAAACACACCAAGAAAACACACATCCTGATCAATAAATGGACAAGGGAATTTTTGGTGGATTAACTAATGGTCAACGTGGAACACCCAGCTGAACTGAGTCAGTGTGGTTCTGGGTGTGGAAGGCCCACCTGAGGATTGTCGCCAACAGCATAAAAGAAGAACTGGTGGTGGAGAGATGGTGTGCTGTTGATTCTCCTGGAGAAGCTTGTCATGCTGGTTTTCCTGATATGAACTCAGCTGTTCTCACTGTCAGAGGAGCTCAAGTCCTTGCTGTCGCTGAGGATGGCTGCAGTTCTCTTAGGGGGAGCTGTGGTCTTACCTTGAGGGTCACTTCCTGGCTCCAGAGCAGATCCCTCAGCCTGCTGGCACAGATCTTTCACCCCTCTGGTGCAGATTTTCTGGCCTCCATCACTGGCCTTTGGGCCTTCCCAGTGCATGTCCTTGATACAGACTTGCATGAGACATTGTCATGGGCTCTAGGCCTCCAGCTGGATTCGTGGCAGACACTGCCATGGGATCCAGGCCCTCAGATGGATTCTTTGGATCTCTAGTGTATGGACAGATTTCATGCACCCTTCTGCATTTGACTTCTTGGATGAATATTATAAAATAATCCTATAAATTATGTGTCCCGTAGTAAATCTATTCCCTTGCAAACCCTGACCACAAAATTGAACCCTGACTACAGAATTGAATAGACAATTGTCAAAAGAAGTATAAACGGTCAATAAGTATACTGAAAAATGTTCAAAATCTTTAACCATTAGAGAAATGCAAATCAAAACTAAACTGACACACAATCTCATTCAAGTTAGAGTAGCTATCCCCGATAACAAAAAAATAATCAATGATAGCAAAAATGCAGGGAAAAAGGAACCCTTCTAAATCGCTGGTAGGAATGTAAATTACTACAGCCATCATGGAAATCAATTGGAGTTTCCTCAAAAAGCTAAAAACAGAACTACCATGTGACCCAGTTATACCACACCCAAGTATAGGAATTAAAGCCAGCATACTATAGGGATACCTGCATACCCATGTTTATTGTAGCACAATTCACAATAGCTAAGATATGGAAACACGTTCCAATAAAGAAAATGTGGTATATAAACATAAGGCAATATTATTTAGCTATAAAAAAAGAATGAAATTATGTCTTTTGCAGGAAAATGGATAGAACTGGGATCACCATGTTAAGCAAAATAAGTTAGACTCAGAAAAAATACCACGTATTTCCCTTAATATATGGAATCTAAAAGATAACAAAGATACGATGAAAGTAGAGAGACGCTAACATTAGATAAAGAATAAGGCAGGGTGGGCAGGAGGATAATAGGGAGATGAATATATGATAAAAGGCTATATCCATTAAGAAAACAACAGACTGAAATCCAATGTTTAATACAATTAATAAGAACTAATAAAAATATTTTAAAAGAACTACAAATAAAAGCATACAAATACATAAACAAAAAGCACAAATACACTTCCTCAGTAATAAATTTTAGTATTCTCAGTTACTTAAGGAGCGATTTTCAAATATTTTAAATTGAAGGATTAGAGAAGAGGAAACTGCATTTTAATTACTTCAGATAAAATTAATTATCTATGTAGAAATTCCACACTAACTTTTTGTTTTTTGAGACAGGGTCTTGCTATGTAGTTCAGGCTGGCCTCGAACTCATGGCAATTCTCCTGCCTCAGCCTTCCGAGTGCTGGGATTATAGGTGTGCGCAACCACATCTGGCTCAAACTAACTGATACACAAATTATTTGAATTAAGAATTTAGCTGGGTCAAAAGAATGTACAAAAATCAGCTGGCATTCTATATACTAACAACAAGCACGTAGTTTAAATTGGATTAAAAACATTTTGTATGCACAATCTGTACACAAAAGCGTGAAATTTTTTTCACATAGCAAGGAATAGATCTAGTAAAATTCATTTTATTTTACTATTATTATTTTGTAATTCTGGGAATCAAATCCAGAGTCTTACAGCCAAGTGCTCTATCACTAAGCTACATCTGCCAACTCCAATACGGGCAAATCTTTATGAAGAAAATTATACAACTTCACAAAAATATTTTTTAAAACCTAAATAAATAGAGAAGTAAAATGGTCAGGAATTAGAAAATCTACTGTCACAAATTTATAATTCTCCCCAAACTGAGCTATTAGATGAAGTATAATTCCAATTGTCAAATTTCAAATTTCAAGAGTTGTTTGTTTTTTTTTTTTTGTGGAACCTGACAAGATGATTTGAAAATGTGTGTGAAAGGCCTACGCATGCCTGGGCTCTTTGAAGCACAAGGCACAAGGTGATCTATCTCACATCTGCTACAGCTGTGGGAATGACCAAAGTGGCAGTCACATGGAGCTGCACAAACTGACCAGTGGGATGAAAGAGAAGACTTGGGAACAGCTTAGAACCTCAAATGGACACTAGATTTATAACAAAGGTGGCACTGCAGAACAACAGAGAAGAGAATCTTTTCACTATGCATTGCTGGGACAATTAGCTATCCTATAGGACAAAGTTACACTGGACCCCTCAGAGCATATACTCATCATCAACAATCAACCCCAGATGGACTCCTAGATTTCAGTGTGAAAGATAACCCAAGACAGCTTTAGAAGTCTGTCCTCATGATCGTGGAGGAGGGGAAGGTTTCTTAAACTAGACCCTGAAAGTACGGCTCATCAAGGAAATGAGTGGTAAATTCAACTGCTTTAAAATTTAAAAATTCTGCGCATCAAAAGGCACAGTTAACAGAAAGCAAAGACAAACAAACCACAGCTTGGGAGATTTTTGCAACACACAGAACTGATAAAATAATACCTGACTATAATATATAAAGGGACCCTACAAATTAGCAAGGAAAAGACGATTCAATAAGAAAAGGCTTCTACATATGCTCCACCAAAAAGTGAAATGAGCAGTAAGCAAATGAAAACAGGGGCAAGCGCATTAGTAACGAGGAACATGCAACTTAACTCACACTGTGATGGCATTAGCCACCGTGTCAGCAAATGTAAGGAGTCAGCCAGGCGTGGTGGCGCACACCTGTAATCTCAGCACTTGGGAGGCTGAGGCTGCAGGATCACCCCAAATTCGTGGCCAGCCTGGGCTATATAGTGAGTTCAAAGCCAGCCTGGACTACATGGTGAGACCCTCTCTCAAACAAACAACAAATGAGAAGTCTGGCAACACAGTACCAGTGTATGCAGCCACAGGGTCTCAGTACTGCTGGTGGGAGTGTGAGCTGGACAGCTGCTTTGGGAAAACATTTTGCAATTATTTGGTAAAGCTGAGGATACACACATCCTATGACCTAACAGTTTCACTCCTAAGTATACACTTAAGGAAACCTTTGAAGCCTATACAAAAATATTTATAGCAGTAGTGTTCATAATAGCCTCAAGCTGAAAAAAAAATCCACATTATCTTTTACAGTAGGCTGGATAAATGAATCTTATTTATACAATAAAATACTATTCCTTAGGGTAAATGAATGAATTATGTTGCACGCAAAAAGGACGAACCTCCGGAACACAATTTTAAGCAATGAAAGCAAGTAGTACTGTATAAGGATATATTTAGTATGATTTCATTTTTTAAAAAATTTAAAATATGCAAAACTACAATTTTTTATTGTTGAAGAGTACAGACATACATGCTTCGGGGGTGCTGGGGTGTGACTCAGCAGTACGAGCGCAGCAGCAGGACTGCTGTGAGTCACAGCATGAGCCTGAGTTCAACGGCCAGCACCACAAAAAATTAAGAAGCTAAATAAAACCCACACGCACGGCATGGAAACACAAGAGAATGATCGACACGGATTACAGGACGGTGCTTAACCTGTCAGGTGAAAGGCAAAAGGGCTGGATAGGGAGAAAATTCGTAGGCAATATTACACAGGAAATTCATACACCCAGGAAATACATTTGCATGTACATGTGTATGTATGTAAATAAGCACTGTGGTACCTCGGTTCATGAACTTAATTTGTTCTATGATTTTGGAAAGATGGACATATTTGTGGGAGAGGTGGCCCTGGTTGTGTTTGACGCCTGACGCAGAGTTTGTAAACAAAAACAAAATTTGCCAAACACTTCTGTTTGCAAACAAAGGCATTCATGAACTGAGGCGCCACTGTATACACATGCAATTCATAGGCAACGCTGTGTTCCTTTTCTTAAGCTGAGAAATGTGTATATATGTGTATAAGTACATTTAATAAATATACTCTTGCTTCTATTCTATTTAGTAATAATATTAAAAGATTCCAAAACATCATATTTGAAAACACTACAGTAATAGTAGTGGGAATAAGAATATGAATTCCTACCAATTATTGCAGGATTATCACATATAGATGCCTTAAATACACTAGCTAAATAAATTCTTATAATAACTCTCTGAGATGGGTACTTTATTAATGAGGAAATGAGGCAGAGAGATTAGGTGACTTACTCAAAAGCAGAGGATATACGGTCTTAAACCATGTTTATCTAACTCTTATCCAAGTCTTTAACTATTACAAGATCCACATTCCCCTTCTATGCAGAACCCTGTAACACCCCAAAAAAGGTTGCTTCTCCAGGGTAGTGAGCTTAGTTCTAGATTCCTGTAAAAGGATTCCTGGTTTCACAATTCCAAGAGTTAAGAAGTTCTTCCCAACTGCTGAGTCTATTGTTTCACCCCAGTTCTGCAGGGAGTGACAAAATGACCGAGATGGTGCCTCTTAGCTTACGGCTTTTTATTCCCTGTTAAGCTCAGTCCAAGTACTTAAATACCAGATTTTATCATTTCGTGGTGACATATATTAGGAAGCTTTCATGACTGCAAGGAAACAGTTGATGTAATTAACTTGTAAAGAGAAAAGGCTGGTTCTGGCCCACGGTTCCAGAGGTTCTAGCCCAAGATCGAGTGGCCCCATTGCTTTGGGCCTCTGACAAGGGCAGCTTGCCGTGGTCGGAGCTCACTGCAGAGCAAACTGTTCACTTCATAAGCCAGGAAGGAAAAAAGGTAGGAGGACAAGCTGGGGTCCCACTTGGGGGCATGCCTCAAATGACCTAAGACCTGCCACTTGGCCACAGCACCACCCTGGAAACCAGACCTTTTACCACACAGGCCTTTGGGTAAAACTCATCTAAACCAGAGCAGGAATTGCACGATTTGGATATGGTTTGAGTTTCACCCCTACCGGTTCATGTGTTGGAGACATGGTACTCCAGGTTGTGATGCTGGGAAGTGATGGAACCTTTAAAAGGTGGTGCCCAGTGCAAGGTAACTTTGTCACCTGGGGTGTTGCCCATGGAAGTGATTGGCTTGATTCTCTTGGGACTCTAGTAGGGTCCTACGAGAATGAGTTGTTATAAAAGGACAAAGTTGGCCCCGCTTGGCTCCCTGGTTTCCTGTCTTATCACCATGTGACCTCCTCCTCTCCCATGTGCCCCTACCAGGATGCCATCTGCCCTGCTGAGATGTAGCCAAGGGGGCCTCCCCAGAGCGGAGTAGAAGCTGGTGCCATGCTTTGAACCTCCTGATGTGAGCTAAATAAATCCCTTTTCCTTACAAATGCTGACCCAGCCTCAGACGCTTTGTTATAGCAACAGGAAACAGACAAATGGAGACAGGCAGCAGTGGAAAGACCAGCTGCTCCTGTGAGGATGTTCAGCTGTGCTATCTGGCAACTGTTCAGCAGGTGGACATTATATAACTAGGAAAAGGTTTCCTTCCATGTAACAAGCCCTGGTGAAACATCAACTGGACCCAGGCTGTGGTAGGTGTGGCTGGTGAATACCAGAGACCTGAAGCACTCAGGGAGTCTGTAGTTCTGCTGGGGACAAGCTTGTCACAAACAAACAGATAAAACTGCATGGTGTTTGGGACCAGTGCCCACTCAATCTTGTTTAGGTTGGTGTTGAAATGTTTTACCCAGGTTAGGAGGAAACCAGTGGGTGCATGGACTACATCTGGCCTCAACTTTTAGTAAGTATTCCTGGGAAGAAGTTTCCCATCACAAAGGAAGAAATACAAATATTTTAAAAGCAAACAAGTCATCGGCTGCTCTCAGACCTGCTGCCATATGCTTTGCTTTTTCCAGCTTACAGCTTAACATTAAAATAACAGGCTTGCATTCCTCAAATATCTCCACTGCTGTTCCTTGTTTCTACTACTTGAAAAGGCTGTCAGCTGCTGTCACTTGAGGGCATTACCATATTGGCCACCACTGTTTACTGCTTACTGTGTGGCACGGCTATTAGTTTAATAAGCCTCCTCTTGGATGGTACCCTTGGCTGTGGAAGCGGGAACCACATGCTGGATCTAATCTCTAGCAGACAGGGGTGTGCATGTGCATGCAGCCATGCACGCGTGTGCTGGGGTGGAAAGCAGGGCATGGCACTCTACGAAGACTCAGGAGAGTAGCTGAGTTCAGTTGTATCAGGCTGTACTCTATCAGGATAGATAAATGACCAAATGTTTTTTAATCATTTTTGGGCTCCATGAGCTAAACCTCTTGGGATAAAACCCAGAAATATACTGGTGTGCAAAGGGGCAAGTCTGAGATATGCAAGAAGAAAAACACTGCAGCCAAGCTCTCTAATTCACTCGGCATCAACAGCTGACCCTACAAAAGAAATCCGCAGTCAGAGGTTTCCTGGATTATAGCAAGAATTCTCTCGATGGGGGGGACAAGAAATGCCCTTTTCACTTGAAGACAAAGAAATGTTTGTAATGAAAATGTGTGAACCAATTTTCCAAGGACAGCTGCTGAAAGGCATTGATTAAAACACAGTGTGGTGATGCGCCAGAGAAATGAAGCTAAAGCTGACCCACTTAAAAGTTTGCCACTGCACTTTCTTCTGAAAGTTAAGAAAGCCCACCAGGACGGTCTCCCCAGCCCCCGTGACTAGCTCTGCAGCCAGGCAGACAACTAGAACCTTTCAGCCTGCAGGAGTGTTTACTATTTCTGGCCACTATGTACTGGTTACTAAGCAACCACCAGTGAGGATAAAATGGTAACCCAGTAGCCCAAAAGACAATGTTCTTCTCCACAAAGCCTCACCATTCAGTGGATCCCAAAGTCATGGGTTCGATAAAAAGGTGACTCAGAAGAAAGATGAGAAGATAATTACACAATTCAAGCATATGACAGTCTATAATGGTAATTCTTAGGGTATGTATAAATATTGATTAACTTATTTAAGGAATTCCATTTCCTAGAGAATAAAACCAATGCTCAAAGAGGTATGCTAGCTTGATCAAACTTGCCTAAAATAGAATAATCACCCAGAGCTGGTGGGAACCCTTGGTAACACAAGACAAACAAGTTGCAAGGCAAAGCTGCCCACATTCACTGGAGTTTAAAAGAAATCCTGCCATATCCAAGTACAGTGGTATCTTAGTTAATGAACTTAATTTGTTCCACAATTTTGGAAAAGATGACACATTCATATTTGTGTGGGAAAAATGGCCTCGGCCTTGTTTGTCACCCAATGCAGAGTTTGCAAACAAAAACAAAATTTTGCCAAACACTTTCATTGGTGAACCAAACTGTTTGCCAACAAAAGCATTCACGGACTGAGGTACCACTGTATTTTTAGTATCAGTATTAATATTTTTCTTTCAATTGATTAAAAAGGCTTAGTCTTTCCCTGAGCAGTAATTTTCATGAACTCACACTTTTATATACCTTGTTTTTCTAATGTACATTTAAAAACGTATAACAATGTAAAAATGTATAACTATTAACCCACCTACAACCCATCTAAAATCATACTGATGCATTTAGGACACAAGCCAGGAGGCAACACAGGAATGGGGAACAACAGGCAGAATCCTGAGTCCTTACCTGCTACACATTAAAAGCATGATTTGAGTCTTCTGGGACAGTCAGGGTTTTAACAGACATTTTTGCTATGAACCCTGAGTCAACAGACGCCCAATTTGTAACCAAAAGCAGAACAAAGCAATTCATTTTGAATCTCCTATTAGTGTAAACATTGGGTCAAATCTCTTCTCAGCTCTGCATAGGGGTATGGGGATCATTCAGGGAGTGTCTGTGCAGGAGCTGGCTGGACCAGGTTGCTTAGCCCTGAATTTACATGACTTTAGCCACTTCAAGAGTGAAGACATCAAGATAAGAGGTTTACAGGGACCCAGAGGTCTCTAGCTTATAAACCTCTGATCACCTGGACTGCAGGAATGGTGTAGCCCTACATGACTGAGATCACCATAGACAGAGATAATCTTTTTGTAGAAATGGAACCACCCTGCAGCTGTGAGGATTCCAGAGCTAGACACCAGAACTGAGATAATGATTAATCAGACCCCAGCCCACCAGCTAATTCTTGAAAGCTGGCTTCCTGCCTTTGCAGGTGGACCAGTCTGAATCCCTGTTTCGGTGTGTGTCCTCTCCAGCTACCTAAGCAAAGCAATTCATTTTGAATCTCCTATTAGTGTAAACATTGGGTTTCCTATCTTCCCATCTAACTTTCCAATGAAGGTTTTTGCGCCTTTTGTAAATTTATGTTTTAACTTCCATTTCTCCTAAAGCAAGGATCCATACTAGTGGGTGACAATCCTATGTCCTTGGGGTGCACATCGGGAAAGAACGGATCAAGTAGTTGATCTGAACATGGATGACCCAACATTATGTTAGGATGACACAGTGGATCAAGTTTGTCTGTAAGTATCACAAGAAAACAAGAGTAAAGGAGAGTTTACATTATTTAACCCCAGGATTCCATGAAGGACTTCCATTAGATGGAGGAGGGGAAGTACATTTAGTAATTTCTGTATAGGGAAAAACAAAAACATGGGATCACTTACATGAAGTTTTCTGGATATTCGCTCAGGGCCATGTCAATGATGTTGAGCGCGTCATGGTAGTGCTTTTGTGCGGACAGTAAGAGGGCAAGGAGGTGCAGGGAGTTGGCATCATCACCTTGAAGCTGAAGAGCTTGGCGGACATAGCCTAGGGCCTCTGGTATCTGGTTTAAAACAAAGCCAAAAACAGGGTTTAAGCACGTACACACACACACATGCACACACGCATGCACATACACCCCATGCACACGCACAGAAGTTGTCATTGCAATATCTGGTTCTCTGTGAATATCAAGAGCTATTTCACATTGTGCCACACTCACACTGTAAGCCAAGTCTACGTGTCGGCCCCAGGGTATTAACCACAAACATGAAAACAGATGCCCTCTTTGTGCAATTGTTGGACAGGCGAGGGCATCGAGAGGCCCTGTCCCTCCATATAGCAGCCAATATTGGATCATTTATGTCTCCCTAAATAAACACTCAGTTTTTCCCCCACAAAACTGATCTACCTTTGATTATGTCCAAGATGATTTCACTGTAAATGGAGACACATACAAATTGCCAAGGGTTTTTAGTGGAATTAAACTGCCTTAGCTGAACTGTTCTCATTTTTTAAAGTATTACTGAAATGAAAGTACTTAATAAGTCATAAACCTTTAGCAGAGCTTTCCAAATGATTAGATGTCTGGATGTCCACTGGACATCAAGGAAATAGGCAAACAAACAAACAGACAACACCCCACTCCTTTCCCAATGGCAGCTAAAAAAACTGGATCCAAGAAGACAAAATGCAGCGCCACAAACAAAGCAGATGTATCCATATTCAAGCAGGACCCCGCATGATCTGAACCTGTGAGTGCAACAGCTGCCCAAGGCACTCTTCAAAACAACCCAAGCACCGGGTAGGTAAAATGCACACGTGTCGGGGTTTTAACACCCTGGATTCTATGCAGGTTTAACAATAATGAGGGGCAACAAGAACCTGAAGCCAGATTTCAAAACAGAACAGGGGGCAGAAGCGTTCTTCTGCAGCTCTCTGTGTGGCCTCCATCGCCAGTCCCGAAGGGCCATCTTCTCAGCTCACCTGCTTCCTCCCAAACCTTCCATTATTCATGAATTTAGATTACAGAAGCTGCTTATGGAGGCTTTTCTCTTGGAATCAGGGAACCAAGGCTGTCACAGGCGGAAGGGAGATGAGCTGAGTCTTTCATTTACAGGGAGGAAGGTGAAGTCCAGGGAGGTGACATGACTGGAGCAGGTTATCCGGCCACTGGAGTGACTAAGATGAGAGACTCCAGATCTGATTCATCTCCATCCTGTCCTCCTGTTCAAGGGCCACTGGCTCTAAAGCTAGGAGGGTCACAACCTCTCTCCCCCAGCAGCTGGGAAACACTCAGTGAGAGTCTGCTATAAGCCTTCAGCTGTACCTACCAGGTTCCCTTTACTTATCTACTCTCTAGGTGACAACCTACTGTGTGAATAGCACCCAACCTGGGATTATAGTGAGGGTCAAAGGCAGGCTGTGCTATGGCGCTGATTTGCAGGGATGCCTGGCGCAATCAGGGAAAAGCTGGTACAGGTTCAAAATGATCTTCTTAGGGAATGGCTGATTTGAGGGGGATCCAATTCTGGCTCCTTCATTTAGTGAGTCTCAATGGGTGTCATACAGTATGCCAAATACCAGGGTAAAGCAACAATGTTGATGACAGACATGGGGTCCTGTCCTCCTGGAAACCTAAATCCAGTGAGAAAGACCAATTCTGAGCAAGAGGAACAATACAGGGTGTGGCGGAAGGAGGGTCTGCAAAGGAGGCTGATTATGCTCCTGGTGAGGGCAAGATCAGATGGTCAGTCCTTGGTCCACATCTGCAGCCGCAGCAGCAGCTCCTGATCAGCCCAGCTAGGAGCCATACTGTGCCAAGGGAGGTCTGTGAACAGGAGCAGCATCTTGGTACCCTCAGGCCCAGGTTGCCAATGGGAGCCACTTCCCAGCACTGTGCCCAGCCACCTGGGAAATCAGATGCATGTCTCAGCCTGGGACTGCCAGGGGAATGGCATGTCTGGGGAGCTGACCTTAGGTTCACCCTCCCAGTCAGCACTCAGGAATGTGCTGGGGTCACCACCAGTGTCTGGCACCTGGTGGGCAGGCAGGCATGTGGCTGGAGTCTTTAGAACAGCTGGGAGGGGATGGAAGGCTATGAGAATGTCAGTGGCAGCTCAAGCTGCCTTTGGGAAGATGAAGGCCAACAAAGCTTACCTCTCTGGCAAGGAGAACAGTGAGTCTCCTACCACAAATAGCCACTGTATGTAATTGTTCCAAGCTTCCACACATCTTAAAGGACTCAGTATCTTTTGTTCATACCTGCTGGCATCTTCCTGTCAATAACATGTATCTTTAGACACATGTTAAGACAACAAGGACCCAACTAGTGACTACCTACCATGCAGCTCAGCTTGGGCTTTGTGACCTTATTTCTCTTAGCAAGGGACAAAAGCTCTTTGATGACTCCCAGCTTCAGGATATATGCCATGTACTGCACCCCACACGCTCTCTGACCCCAGAAGCAGACCCTGTAGATTTAATCTCCAAAAGCAGAGACTAGAACTCTCGTGTCTTCACAGTAGATATTCAAATGGACCAGAACTCCAGGGAGGAATTTTCCTTCCTGAAGACCAAACTTCTCTGGGAGGAGTCAGCATCCTCTAGAAGAGTGCCTGGCTCCATGTCAGCTTCACGTAAGCAAAGGAAAAAGTTGTTACTGCCTCAAACTGAAGAGCCGAAGGAACTGTCTCAACACAGGGTGTGCACTGATTTTGGTGAACATTAGGGAGACTGACCTGTCTGGAGATTGCAAGCTGCAAAGCCAGGTAGAAAGCTGCTTGGTGATCTGTAGGTGACAGGCTGTGCGCCCTGAAAAAACATTCATGGCCATTAGCATAGGAAAGGACACTTTTACTTCCCTTATCAAACAAGTCTGCCTCACATCTGTATTTTTCTGCCAAGGCAACATATTTGTTTGGACTATGTAATGATTTATTAAGTTCATCTCTCTTGTCCATTAATCAATGTGAAGCAGTTTTCTTCTGACCACGGTACGTAGGGATAACACAGGAGCTTTGCCGCACATTTAAAAGGACAGCCAACACTTCCAGGTCTTGCAGAGGTGCCCGGAGGTAAACAATCCATAGCTCTGAGGTCTGACCTCCCTAGCAGATGCTTCCCTGGGCAGCAGCAGAAGTTCACATGTTGCAGTTGTTTACAGTAAAGCCACGTGTGCACTTGGCAAGGCGATGCTTGCTTTGGTTAAGTTTGGCTTGGCCTTAATGCTACTTCATCCAAATTTCTGGAATTCAGAGAAATCATATGAAAATCAAAGACCTAGCTTTGCTTATAAAATCAGGTTTTAGTTTTTCATGAACTCAAGGGGAAAAAGATACTTATTCAGTCTTTTAAAGCTCTACTAAATGCCATGCAATTTACTAATTGTGTCCATATACATATAATTGTGCTGGGTAAAGTTATGTGGTAGGACATCTGAGCTTGGTGTCATTAACTGCCTTTGACGTGGGACATGAAGAGGATGTAATGGCCACCTGACTGCAAATGTGATCTTTTTTGCTTTTATGTGGAAGTCAACTGTATTCCACCAAGAGCAACTCAAAATATGCCGGTGACAGGACCTAGTTTGGCATTTTACAGTCTGGTAGGGAAAGAAAAACAAACTCATACTTTCCTTAAAAGGGACATGGAGCAGACTAATTAAAAATGGTGGGCCTGGATAGTAAACAAACCATCACACCGTTCTGTCAACATTCTGTGATTAAAGGAGGATCTTCTACCAGCAGAAAGCAAATTCAAGAGAAAACAGAATACCTGATCATTATGGATTCATCCAAGGCAAACCTGCCAAGGCTGGCTTTCTACAGAAATAAGGCCTTTTAATTAGCTCTCTGTCTGCCACAGGGAAAGGAACAAAAAAGGCTCCTAGGTATTGTGCTCTCTAGAAACTGTTCCAAGCCCACACATTTGGGCAAAAGTGGTAGGTCACGTGCGGGCTTCCGGTCTGTCTTTTCAATAATCTTACGAGCAAAGCAAACTCCCACTAGTATCCTGGCCTCAAGACATGGCCTTTGGACATTTCTCAGTGGAGTCTAAGAGGCAGAGGCTGAGAACTTGTCTTGTTGCCCTTTACAATGTCTTACTTCTACTAGAGGCCACTGCACACATTCCAGCTTTTATTTTACAAGTATTGGTTTTTCATGTGTTCATACATGAGAGATTTTCCCTGTTTGGTGTTCGTAAGTGAGACTGAAATGCCATGGCTTCTGTTTCTCCCAATTATTCAGGAGAAATGATTACAAAATCAACTGTGAAGAGATTTTCAATGATTTAGAATGATTTATTTGATCTCATCTTCTTTGCAAAATAATAAGGCCAGGTTTCCACAGCCTTCAAAAAGAATTTCTCAAAGGTATAATTTTCTCAGCACAGTTCATGTTTTTCACAAATGAAGGAAAATCACAGTTGCCTCCACACAACACTAGCTGAGCGAAGACCTGGTAGTGGTTTGGGGAATTCAGAGTGTGGATAATGATAGCTCTGGCCAAAGCAGCTACCGCTTACTGTGCCCCCATTAAACTACTGTGAACTGTCAGCCGCAGCACTGTGAGCGAAACAAACCAGTGCTAGCAATCTTGACACTTCTGGGGTGTAGTAGAGCAACACCTGAAGAATTCCAACTTGGCTAATAACAAAAATCCAACCGCCAAATTTCTTAACAGGAGCAACTTAATCACACATGTTTGAAATACCTTCTTTTGAAAATTTGGCTAATGAACTAAACTGACTAGCTTAGCCTATGGAAGCAAAAAAGCAATAAGGAGAATGCCAAACAAAACATGAAGAAGTACATGGTGTTGCTCTCCTGTAGACTAAAGCCCTTGCTTCAGTGGTGGAACAAGCTCAGTGGTTAAGCTTTCTGGGGCAGGCCCTTTGGTGTGCTCTCTGGTAACCTGCTGGACAGAAATCATCCAGCAATGCCGGTGTAAGCCTGCTGAATCTAGAGCAGCCCCATAAGTCCCATTTCCACTCAGAGGAACTAGCCAGGCTGCTAAGAGAAACCCAGAGACCTAAAAATTTCATCCCAGGAATACTCATCAAGGGCTGCCATTACTGAAGCACCTCCACATTCATTAAATCAATTTATCTTCCATGAGAAAGAGGCCACCCCTCCACCCACCTACTCATTGATCTACCCATCTATTCATATTATGCAGTATCTACTGTGGTGCCTGGTCCTACGCCAGCCTGACAGGAGTGCCTTTCCTTGAGGATCGCTCCTACCCTACCCCCACAGAGTGGGAGACCCTAAATGATCATCACATACAGTGGGCGCAGTGCCCACAGACAGGCACACTAGGCTGCTGTTCGACAGCTCTGGTCTCCCAGACCTCCAGGTCAGACCTACCCCCCACGCCATGAGTTCTACCCTAGTGTTCTCCTAGATTCCAGCTCCAACATCCTCTAGGGCTGGACCACAATATAGGTAAGGCCGATCAGTTTTGACCCTGGTTCATACGGCACATACTTTATAAAGATAATAATTTCAATTTATGAAGTATCTACAACTAAGCATTTTGCCTAAGAACACCCAGAAAAAGAGGTAGAGTCAGAGGTGGGATGGATGGATGATGCATGATTTCAAGGTCTGGTCTTTATAAAACCACCATGCTGCCTTATGTAGCCAATTCTTCTGTCCTGATTACAGTGGACATGGGATTAGTATATTGAGTTTAAGAAAATATATGTACACCTGGTTAGACCTATACTCAGGCATCTCCCACTAGTTATACACATATGGTGGCCAACTTGGTTTGTTCTAGGACTTTCCTGGCTTTATCACCAAAAGGCCCATATTTTGAGAAATGGTTCGGTCCCCAAGGAATCGAGACGGTTGGCCATCCTACACACATGAAATATGCCACATTTAAACTCAAGCTAGCAGAGAGAGAGAAAAAATAAAGACTGTGTGGCCGGTGCCATGCTGAGTGACAAACACAAAAGACACCATGTCTCCTCTTTCTCTGGAAGCAGCTCTGGCTTTCTGCATCCAGGGGTCAATGCACTGAAATATACTCTGTCTTCAGCGTTGCTTTTCTCAGTAGGACATGAAAGCCCACAGAAGCTACACCTCGTAATGCTGCAAACATTACGGTTTTCTTCTCTCAACTTTTCTACAGCACAGATGAACCGGTTGAGTCGCTTGGTTTAAGCCATGCACTTAAGAGAGCTGGCACCCTCAGTCTCAGGGTGCAGGCATACGACTTGGGTATCGTCAAAAATCACCTGTTTGAATCCCCTAGACAGCAAGTCTTTCTGAAATTTGGTTCTAGTCATAATTAAGAGCTAATTTTCACATGTGATATCTGCAACCTCATGCCATTTTGAGCTGCATTTTCTTTTTAAAAAAAATGCAAAACAATAATGGAAACACAACTGTAAGGGAGAATATAATAAAAAAGATACAGTAGAAAAATTGCCTCTTACCTAAGTGGTTTTGAATTATCTGTTTACATTTAAAAAGTAATACACATTATTCTTCTTTGCTTACCATCTTCCCCTTAAAGATTTCTGTTGGGCCTATATTCACTAAATAGTCAAAGTGTACCTGAACCAAAATAATTTCATTTCTTTGGAAAACATTCTATATTTCACATAAATAATTGAGGTTAGGTTTCTGCAACACAGTCGGGTAAGTGGGATTTTATTACTCTCTGTTCCTATAGGCAGTAATATTTAAAAAATTTTTGAATTAAAACCTGAGCAGGAAAGGAACAAAAATGAATTTGGGCCAGCAGAACAACTGTTATGCAATGCGGAGTTCCACAGGCAGCTCCAGGCCGACCACCGCCGTGGTTGTTTTTAGAGACCCAGGAAGAGGTGCTGGTTTAAGGAAAGTGAAACAGATGTAATGGCCACTTTCTTAGGCATCCATGTGTGGGTTTTACAAAGTAGGACTGGGGAATTTAAAACTCAAAATCATTTGAAATGGAAATGCTTTCCACACTCCGTGCCGAAGAACACCAACAAAAGCTTAGTACAGAGACAGGAGATCTGTTTGCAGATGTCAACTGGTACTTTTTGTCATTGACTAGGCTGGGACTGCAAAGTGAAGGAGCTATTGACAAGCTGCTAGGGAACAGAAAGAAACAAAATGGAAATGTTTCAGGCTAACCGAAACCAAATGGTAATGGCTTCATGGAAAAAAGCATGTGATGTCATGACAGATCCGTAGGCAACCCTGGCTCTGAGGAAGGATCTAGATCAAATGCAGGGAGGAGTGTGTGGGAGGGCCTCATGAAATTTTCAGGTAAGTTACTAGTTTTGAATACAAGCCCATGAAGTCAATGTAACTCAGATGTATTTAAGGTGACAGGATTAGTTCTACTTTTAGATTCACATCACAGGGCTATACTTTCAGGTACTAATTTCTTTTTAGTGATTTATTATAGTTGCAATAACAGTACAATTAGGATGGTGTAGGATAGTAGGTGTAAGAAAAGTTGGGTGAGTCGGGAGACCTTGATTCTACACTGACATCAATCAATGGGACTGCAACTCCTTTGACTCCCATACCGCAGTCTTTATTGTAGTGCTATTACTGCTTGTCCCACGACTTGCTGGTGTCTAAGAGGTGTGAAAGAGCATGGGGACATTCGGGTGTTTAATAATTATAAGGCACTGTCCTGAGTTCATAAATGGTACAGAGACAAGCACAAGGTGTTACCGAGCAAGGTCAGGCTCGGGGGTCTGGGGCTCTCCGGGATGACTGATTTAACACTCTATTTGACAAACTTCCTCAAATCTAGTCTATTTATTTTTAATTTCATAAGATCAAAACTCATGGCTTGACACATTTTTTTTAAAAGCCAGAAAAGAATGATCCTTTTCTAGATGATGACAAATGTTTTTAATAAAGAAACCATCTCCCTAGACATAGAAAGTGCCTCTTTATTGAGGTGAAGTCACTTCGTCGGGAATGGAGATTAAGAATGCAGCTTTGCTGGGCAACAAGTGATGCAGCACCTTTCAGTACTGTATGTTCACTGCTCAGGACGAGAGGCTCCCGGGGTAAAACGCTGTTTACATAATCTTTAGAAACAGCCCTTCTTTTCACATTTATCATTCTTTGGTGTCATTATGTATAGCCGTCATTATGCACAGCCGAGTGAAAAGATGAACTTCCACTCACCTCTGAAATGCAAGAAGAGCTTTCCTCTGCAGGACCTCTTGCATCCCTCGCAAAGAAGCTAAGGAAAGGGTTCAGTTAGTGAGTGGCATGGGAGATCCAGGAGGTTTTGACAATACAAAATGCATGACAAGGATCATACATTCACCCAGATCGAAAGCAACAGTCCCCAAGTGCCCACTGCATCAGGCACCGAGACAGGACATGGAGCCAGTCCCACCCTGAAGGTACTAGCATGCAGGGTACATGGCTATGGAACAGGGCCAGGCCAACAGTGTCTGTTGCATGGTGACTCTTGGTAATGCCAGATACATGGAGTCCATTTCCAAAGAGCAGTTGGGAACTGCAGAAGGAGTCCATCGGTTGACCCAAGTACAGGCATGTAACTACAGACTGGCTTTTCTAGGATGGTACAAGCACCAGTGGTGTTAGATCAGTCGGCCCTCACAAGTCCTTCTGCCACAGGGAACAATGAACTGAGACCAAGGGCACTAGCTCAGTGCTATGAAAAAGTGGGCTAATTCACACTGGGAAACGGCCAGCTTCTCAAATGCTTTGATGTGAACACAGGGGGTGGAGCGCCACACCCAACACTGATATAGGCAGACTGGGTCCGAAGTGTGGGCCATCTGTGTGAATCAACACTTTCCTGTGTAGAGCATGGGAGAAATGGCTCCCTTTAGGCCTGTCCATGAACAAAAAAAGGTCCTTTTTACTGGGACAAGAATACAAGTTCTGCGGAAGGGTTTATGGTGGGAACTGTGGGAGGCCCTTAGGCTGCCCCACAGACAGCAGGGCCGGAGGGCTGCCTGTGGCTATGGCACGGGGCTACCTTAGAGCAGCCACTGAGATACGGAGAACCCCAGGGAGACACACCTGAACCTAAATGCAACAGGAGGCCCAACAGGGTCCAGGGGCTCTCAGAGTTACAGGGGGAGAGTCTGAACTAAGAATTTACACGGGTATCTCTACGGTTCTACATTTACTCTTCACTGAAAGTCTACTGTATCTGGAGCAATGTGCTGAGTGCGGCCAGTATGCCATAAATATATATGGAAAATTAGTCAAATGTCCATTACTGAAAAGTAACTGATATGCAAACTCCCCCAGGGTTGTTGATATGTCAGGGCAGAGAACAGGAGGATGTTGGGTAATTGGGAAGTGAATACTCACAGTCAGAATATGATTTCCTCTTAACAGAGTAGGGGTGGTGACTGGCAGGGGGCATGTGGTGGGCTCCCCAGGTGGCCAACAAGGTTCTACCTCCTGAGCAGGGTGGTGGCTACAAGGGCATTTTGCCTTAGGCTACTTCGTTAAGTTACATATTTATTTCTGAAGGGTTTTTTTTGCACTTGCTACATTTAATCTAATGTTAAAAGAATAACGATCAGAAAAGGATAACAATTTACATTTTCTGCAAACATATCAAAAAGTTTGCTAATTAGAAAAACCATAATTCAGGTATTTTTAAAGCCAGAAGCCCATCCACCAAAACTGTAAGTATACCTAAAATATATAAATTACTGCTTCTGAGAGCCATGGATACTTGGTGAGCCATTGCACTGCATGTATACATATCTGTGAATTAAATGAAAAATGGCCATTTTTACGGAAATGGAAATGGAATGGAAAAAGGGCCAATTCCTGACCAGTCAAGGGATGGTTCCTGGGACTGTGTGGTCCTGAACTCTCCCACGATCCTGTACCTACGATCTAACGTCCTTTTACCCATTTCTGGCCTAGACCCAAGACTGGGCCAGAGCAGGTGCAAGGCTGGGTTGGGCAAACCATCTCAAGGCCCTGTTCATCTTGCCCCTCACAGTAGATGCCCTGCGCCTGCCAGCTAGGAACCCCTGGCACCAACAGCCCATGCACCTGTGAACGAGGCCTTCCTCCTCCCGCCCAAGTCCAAGCAAAGGGGACAGCAGCACAAGGGCCCCACAGGACAGTGTGCCTGAATGACCCCACTTCCACCGCCTCCTAAGACAGAAAGGAACTGCGGGCTCCTGCAGTGTGGACTTAGCTCTGCAGGGAGGGACTTCTCTCACCGTCCGTGGCCTGCAGACTGTATGTGAGTCCGAGAGCTAAGTAGCCTTTGGCCTTGAATTCTGATGTTTTTTCTCCCACATCAACAACAGTTTTGGCAAACTTCTCGGCCTCTTCCAACTGAAAAAGGAGACAAGTTAAAAACAACAACAACCTGCAGAATTTCAAACATGAGTTCTCATAGCATCTGCTACCAAGAATGGCTTTCTGATGAGTCACTTGGAAAATAACTCCCAAACCTTCCAGTCCCACTCTGGTGATTCTGTCTTCTTTATTGGGCCTATCTAACAATAATTCTCAGGACTCCTATCTTGCTTTTTTTTTTCTTCAACCTTTCCCTTACTATTTGCCTTCTTTTCCAAAGTCACTTTCTTACTTGTAGGCTTCTATCTTTGTCATCTTTATTTTTTATGATTGTTTCCATAATGAGATTGTGCTAGGTATTCAGAAGTTGAATTAAACACATTGGTAAAGAATAAAGTGCTTGGCACATTTTGTGTTTGGGTTTTTCCTTTTTTTTCATGACAAAGAATCCATCTGAGCTTGGATTCTCTTTGCACCAAGCTATGAAAAATTTGCAAGCCCCATCTATTTCTTTTATAGTACACAACTCATGGACATCACATGAGCACACTCTGATGAGAAGATGTGCAGCTGTAAACTATACCCACAATGAGACCTTTTGCACAATTTCTTAGAGGCAAAAAAATAATAAGATTTGTTCCTTCAAAGGCATGACGAATGCTGATGTTACTGAAGCTGGGTGATAGTACCTGGAGTTCCTAGTACTCTTGACTATTGTGGTATTTGAAAATTTTGGTAATAAAAGGTAAGGAAAATGTACAGAAAGGATTTGTTACACCCATCTCTTAAGAGGTGTATTTAGAGCCTTATATGATACAATGGTGAATAGCGCTGGAAGATAGCAGAGGTCACTGCCGGAAACTGGCACATGCCAGATTGGTCTGGTCCACTCCTCCACCCATGCCAGGCCTGCCTGCACGGCCCCCTCCACTTAAAGCCTCAAACTGTCAAAACCTACACAACCACAACACGGCTGTGTGTTACAAGTAAAAGCCAGCTCTCTTTTCTTTTCTATAGTTTCTCAAGAAAAACTGAGAGTGGACTGCTTCCTCCATAAGCCTACCTTCTCCTCTGTTGGGTGAGAACACGTGGAAGAAAACCACACAGCAAGGGTCATAAAGGCAGAAAACCTCAGTGAAAAGGAGGCTGAGCCTTCAGAGCAAATTCTTATCAGTAATCTTTATATGAACTTTAAAAAAAAGGAAATTGTAACTTCAGTGTCTGTGGCAATTATCTATGCTATCATAGCAGCAACTAGTTTGAGTTTTCTTTACTTTGTGCCTAATGATTGCATTCATTGAGGAGACTCGCTGCGTGTACATAACACATCCTCAATTCTGAATTTTGTATTTTCTACTCTAATGATAAATTTTGATGTAGCAAAACTTACAAATCAAGCTCTTTCCAATTCACATTTGAACAAGAATGTTTGATTTAGCTCAGCGGTACACTGCCTGCCTGGCAAGCGCAAGGTCGTGAGTTTGATTCCTGGTACCGGAAAAAAAAAAAAAAAAACCAAGAATGTTTGAAAAACAGGTGTCTGTGAAGACAGAGGAAAAAAGAAAGTTGGAGACACGGGGATATAGCTCAGCGGCACAGCGCCTGCCTGGCAAGCTCAAGGTCATGAGTTCAATTCCCAGAAAAAAAAAAAAGTTACACGAGAGTTAAAGTAGCAGGTGACTCTATAGAAAACCCCCAGGCTGGGCCAAGAATGAGCAGTCCACCATGTGTCCCTTCTCAGTTCTACATGACTCACTACAGCAGGATGTACCTGAGCACCAATTCCAATTCATCTTATCATTGCTACTTTTGAAGCACAGTCCTGTGGAAAAGAAACTCCGGAGTAACCTGAGAAGATAAAGATGACCCCTGACCTTGGGCTTCGTAGGGTTGATCTGTTAGGAGGCCAGAGGGGCCCAGGGGCCCTGGCTTGAGGCCAGGGCTCTAAGTGGCCTCACCTCTGTGTAGCTGACATGGAAGAGGTTGGCGGCCCTGCCCTGGGGCCCCATTCTAAGACATGGGGGGCCACACCCCCTACTCACCCAGTGCAGGGAGCCCATGCACAGCTTGGCAGCGAGGAGCGGGATGGTGGCATCGTCAGGCTTCAGACGGATGCACTCTTTCAGCACCTTCACAGCTCGGGCAGACTTGGTGGGAGAGAGGATTTCTATGAAACTCAAAATTCTGGACAGAACCAAATACTACAGCCTTCTCAAGCGGTTTTGGTTGGGCTGCCTCTTAAAGGACTTTTCTAACCCAGCAGGGCCTGGGGACTGTGATAACCAGAGCTCAGGATCCTGAGTGACAGCAGAGTAAAGAGTGGTTAAAAACAAGAGGAGGGGCTGGGGATTTAGCTCAGCGGCAAAAGCGCCTGCCTGGCAAGCGCAAGGTCGTGAGTTTGGTTCCCGGTACCGGAGAAAAACCAAAATACCAAAAAAAAAAAAAAAAAAAAAAAAAAAACAAGAGGAAATACTTGCCTGGTGTCACCCTATTTAGTTCTCTACTTGTAGCCGTTGTAAAATTAAAAAAAAAAAAAAAAAAAAGACCATGGAAGCTTATGCTACTATGAAAATTCAACACCCAGTTTATGGTATATCAGACTAAATTTCTGAGTCTACTTAGCCCCAGTACTCTTGTATCTCAGACTTAACAATTCACTAACTGGTCCAGATTAACAAGGGCTCCAGTGGCCCTGTCTCTGCTGAGTGCATACACAGTGTGGCTGCTCTCCTAAGTACCTTGCGTGTGTTAGCTCGTCCTATGAAGTAGGGACTGTTACAGCTTCATTTTACCAAAGGGGAAACTGAGGCACAAAGTGACTTGCCCCAGGCCCTCAGCTGCGAGGGCAGTCCAACTTCTGTACACCAGCTGTACTCTGGAGCCCACGCTTTCTGTCAACACACTGCCTACACCAGAATGCCAAAGACCAAAAGACCTCACCATCCAGGAATACCATGCTTGCGCACAAGGGTCAGGGTCAGAACTAGCTTTAGTTTAAGCCATGTCTATTTCACATAAATGAGTGACAGGAGCTAGGAAAAGCAAATATTTCAGAGTTTTTCTTCTCAGTGGTATGCCCATCTTGGCCCCCAGATTATTAAATTTAACTGTCCTTTATGTAAGGGCCACAGGTCAGTTAGAAGTAGCTTAGACTTCTACGAGATCATCCTGTGATATTTCAGTGACATAACCATGGACACACAGAACTGCACGTTGTGAAGGGCGACTCACTTTTCCAGCAGCCATCAGCGAGAGCGCGAACTGGTACCACAGGTGGAATTCCTCAAAGGTGAACTTCATGGCTCTTTCTAAGCACTGGTTTGGAAAGAGGAACAAACACAGATGACTGAGGATTGTCACAACTGGACCCCAAGTGAGTCTGTATGTTCACATACTATGATAAGACCTCCAAACCCAGCTTCCCTTGAATGCTTAGAACATAACCCTCCACCAAGCCCCTCTGGAGGAGCCCTCACATGGTGTGGAGCTGGGTGCCAGTGGTCAGGAAATCCGCAGTTGGCCAAGACACAATCCCTGATCTCCAGCAGCTCTGACTGAATAGGGAAAGAAGTGGGTGCACACATGACTCTGTCTCCAAGGCTCAAGGAACAAGTGCCCATGGGCGGAAACAGCAGCTTGTAGGAAAGTGGTCCCAAGCATCAGGAAGCAGGTCCCTGGCCAGGCCATGATAGTGAGAAGGGAAACAACACAGCTTGGGGATGACAGGAAGGGAAGAGGGCATGCCTCGGCTGGGCCACGGCAAGTGCGGCATAACCCAGCCCAGCGCACACAGCAGAAGTGGGGTTCGGGCTGGTGAGCAGGCACGGGCTGAGCCGTGTCACTCAGTCTGAGATGGTAGCTCCCTTCAAAGTTGTTACCTCCCCCCCCTGCACCCCAGCTCTGTTCTCTCTCTTCTGGGCCCTTAAACCCCTCACCCCCATAACTGCATGTCAGTGTGGCTATCTTCACCCTCCTGCTCTAGCCCAGTGCCCCTAGGTGAAATAACCAAGGGCAGAAACCTACAGCTTGGCCCCAGTGCCACCCACGGCATATAACCTACAAGTGGGCTTCCCTCTCAGGCAGCAGGGAGCCTCCAGTCCCTGCAGAGAGGGAGACATGATCACACTGGGCTATAGGAAGATCACAGGGTGCTGAGTGAGGTGTACGACCACGGTGGACGCAGGCCAGGAAGAAGGGGGATGGAACTGTCCAGAAGCTTCAGAACCCAGCAATGTGCCGGACTGAGAACCAGCAAGGATAGGATACCACGGGAGGGCGGCAAACGTCTCTTCTGAAGGGGAAGCAGAGGGAAGGCAGGGCGCAGGGAAGGTGCCGAAGGTGTAACAGAGGAAGGGCCTCAGGAAGGGGAACAAGAGGTCAGAGCGATGGAAGCCAAGCCCCTGAGATCTAGCACCGAGGCCGAGCTCCGTGGGCGGGGGTTATGAAGCTCGTTGGGGGAGGACGCCAGGCTGTGGGGCCAGAGAAACGAAGAAGACAGGCAGATGAGGTAGGGAGAAAGGCGGCGTGGGGTGGGAAAAGGCTATTTATCTATGTCCTTATTTCTTCACGAGGGCATGTGAGCAAATCTCCAACATAAAGGAAGGAGCGGGCAGAAAGAAGACACTGAAGGGATAAACTAGGCCCCAGAAGACGAGATGGCAGTGGGTCCCTGGGACAAATGGGCCCTGGCTGCCGGGCCTTCTCCTGGGAGGCCGGTGCCTTACTAGAAAGGGGAGAGACTGCAGGGTGGTCCTGTCCAGCCACTGTTCTCTCTGTTTAGGTATAATCAAGTGGCTGCTGGGAGGGCAAGAAAAACAGGGCTATGAGTTAGAAACAAACCAGCACAGAAAAGGTTTGAACAAGGGAAACCCGATGCTGTTGACATCAGTTACCTCAGAGGCGACCATATGGATGCGCCACGGTACCCACAGCACACCGCTGCCATTTTTCTCTGTGACGCTCTGAAGCCAGCCGGGAGGAGAAAGACAAATGAATTCTCAGGATTAATAGGTCGAGGAAGGGGCTGAGAGCCAAGGAGCCACAGAGGGTCACAATAAAGACAAAGTGAGGTAGCGGGGAGGAGGAAAGAACTCCAGAATTCTAAATGGTCTCTTCAGAGATGGCCATCGTCAATATTATGCTACTTGATTTACTGTGAAAACTTGCCCTAATAAAAATATGTTAAAAAGCAAAGTCGAGAACAACTACAAGCACCTACTACATGCTGAGTGATGGTACAGGATGGGTGTGTGAAGATTGCTCGCAAGAGGAACACTGGTATCATGACTGGCTGACACCGGGGTGGCTGTGTGACTCCAAATCAGACCCTGCGAGGTTGGCTGGAACTGCTGGCTGGAGCCTCCACGAAAGCCCTCTGGGAGCCCTCAGCCAGCACACTGCCCTGCCCCTGCCCTGCCCTTTCAAAGCTGGTGATAGGGCACCAGGAGGTGACAAAAGCCACCTAGTGGAATGGGCAGAAAGAAAGTATCTGTCCCCTGAGGCAGCAGGAGTGCAGGAACACTGACAATTGCCTCCCACCAGGCTACCTGTGGCGGGGGACAAAATAATTGCTATTCGGTTAAGCCAAGGTATACTGGCTTTGATCATTACACCAAGACGCACCCACAATGGTGCAGACACCAAGGGGCAGTCAGGCATCTGAATCCTTCCTCTTCTAATTGCCCTGCTCTTCAGATAAATGACCCGCAGCTGCACAGCATGGGGGTGGGAGACCAAAGCAGCCTGCTGGGAGAGCAAGTGGATAAGAGGGGACACAGGGAGACCTGATCCCTGCCTGATGTGGGCTGGGAAAAGGGGGACAGATGTACGGGAGGATGCCAGCGATGACAAACCAATGGTACTCAGAAGCTGACTCTGGTGATGGGAGATGAGGGTGGATGGAGGGGGAAACAGGGGCTGTAACTGTAGTGGCTGAATTAGACAGGGAGAGAAGACAGTAGATAATAGTACAGCCCTACTCAACTAATTCACTGCCATTTGACCAGTAAGCATCTTAATGGCTCCACAGAAACATTCAAATGTTGAAATGTTTTTTCTTCCTCCTTGTGCTGGAAGGGATGACAAATATCAACTGATAAACAAAAGGAGCTCAGCCGCTGAAACAGACTGTTCCAAATAAAAAAGCTCCATGCTATGAATAAGCGTGCATCCTTATTTTCTTGTGTGCCAAAGGCTAACACGCTCATCACACTCTGCCACAAACACTCATTAGAAGCCTAACTGGTGTCTTGCTCCTTTCCAGGTGTGGTCGGAAAATACCAGAGGAAGACAGTACTGGCCCTCAAACTGATGGAGTTATTGGATCCCAGGGATAGGGGTTCCTGTGGGGAGCACCCAGGTGGAGCCCCCAAGCAGAGGGCATCCATCATTTTCACTATTACGCCAGAGGTTCTGATTTGGAGGTGAGGGGATTAGAAGCAGTCCAGAGAGAAGGGATGCAGTAGGAGGTCACATGACCTAGGGGCAGCCAATCACTGGCTCCCATAGGCACTGAACATGTGGAGGGTGGGGGCAGGGTGGGGGTTCAGGCCCACCAGCACTGAGCTAAGCTCCTGAATGTCTGCTCTAGTCTGTTCTTCAGTCTCCTGTGGATTCTCCACAAATGCTTTTTCTGCTTAAGGTAACAATCAGGTTCTGTCACCTACGACCAGGGCAGAAGGTATGCCCGAGCAAATGCCTTAAGCGCTTCTTGCAACTACCCAACCTGCCAGCCATAATAAATAGTTGTATGGCTTCTGCCTGAGGAACCCTTGGAATAGCGGAGAGTTCACCTGAACTGAACTTCGGCTAGAAAGAAAAGATCTGGTCTGGCCAGATGCAATGGTGCACGCTTATAACTGCTGCTATTCAGGAGGCTGAGCAGGGAAGATTGCAAGTGTGAGGCCAGCCTGGGCATCTTAGTGAGACCTTGTCTGAGAACAAAATAAAAAGGTCTGGGAATGCAGCTCAGTGGCAGAATGCTTGCCTACTATACTTGAGGCCTTGCGTTCAATCCCCAATACCAAAAAAACCCACCCCAAAACAAAGAACCTATTCAACACCGCAGAATGTCTGTGCATTTGGGCAAGCCGGTTAACCTCTCTGAACCTAGGCTCCTTACTGAAAGCTGGAAGCCCCAGTCATCAATATGGAGTCATCGGGGAGATGAAGTTAGTTAACACTTAAAGAGGCATGAGAAACTACCCCTGTTATAGGATGATAGTAAGTTCTAAATAAAGGTTAGCTATTACTACTTTAAAATATTTCAACATTTTTAAGAAAGAAAATGCAACTAATTCCATAATACCAATCACTGCACTCTGATTCAATGTACGAAGGCGAATATTTGTAACAAATATTCACTTTCCTCATGGTAGAAAAGAATTCAATGTGAGACCTTGAAAACAGGGTGCTACATTACAGAACTGGACTAGGATATATGTTTATTGTTTATCTCTTCAGCAAGTTTCTTGTTGGCATTTGCTGTGTAGCCAGGCGGTATGCTAACTGCCTTATAAGTACAGCCTTAGGTGGTCATAATCTACCAGGCCCAGGCAGGTTTGATCCAGGACCCTGAAGCACAGGGGCGTCAGTGACACACTGGTCTCAGTGAGCTGGTGGTAGAGATGTGAATCAAGCTGCCCGGTTCCAGAGTCTGAGGCAGAAATCACAACTCCCCACTGCTTCTGAGGCTTCAGTAACAGACAGGCCACTCAGCAGGCCTGCTTGTGTTGCAGAAGGCAAGGTAATAAAAGACACCTAGAAAGGCCACAGGTTCCCAGAACAATTTTGGGGGTTCAGCAGTACTTTTTCTGTTAACAGGAGGGCCCTGTCCCCGTGGCCTCTTTGGGATTCCAGAGGCGACCAACACCTGAGACCTTTCCAGCTTGCAGAATCTCAAGAAACTTTACTAATTCCATAACACCCAGCAGCACCATGGTAGCCAGCAGTATGTTCTGAGCCCCCCTCGTAGAAGCTCAGTTTGACTAAGATTCAGGCAGGTCACACAGCTGCTCTGCACTGCCACTTCCTTCACGGTCCCCTCCCAGTCTGGTCCTCTTTCTCAGGACTTTAACAACCCATTTCCTGAAGCAGCCATACAGTTAGGAAATGCAAGTCAACAATCACAAACCGGCCTCCACCCCACTTCAGAGGTGTGCGTACTCCAGTGTTCACGGCTGATGGCTCTGCCCTCCTGTACGCTCCTGGCATTTTATGACACACAGCCAAGGCACACTGCTCTCAAGGTGTCCACAAAGCACCAGACACGCCCCAAACCCTGACACCACACACTGCCTGGATATCTAACATCCTCGCTGTTTCCACAAACATCAAAATGGCACAAACCCTTGAGCATACTGTAGTCACAAGAGGAGATCCCTGCCCACAGAACACGTCTACAACAAGAGGAAGATGGGTTGCCCCTGGGGACATTTGCTAACCACAAGCTCCTTCCTTGGATGGGATGTATGCTCATCTAACTGTTTAACTTGTCCTGCTAAGAACTTCCAGTCATATCTGTATGTGAAAGAGTAAAAATGTCCAGTTTTAATATCATAGGGAGGTAGGGAAATAAAATACATGACAAAATGAAAAGCACGCAAGTTTTAACAATGGTTCTATGAAAAAGAAATACTGATGGAAATGGACTCTTCAGAAGACAGCAGGAGTCTTGTGCACGGGGCTGGCGTGGGGAAAGTGTGAGGGGCTGCTGGAGCACGCAGGCCTGGCCCAGCGCAGGAGGAGGCAGCAGACCCATGGTGAAGCCTCGTCTCTGGAGTCAGCCTGCTCAGGCCTGACCCAAGCTCCTGCCTCCCCAGCCCAGGGCTGTTACGGGGTTGATTGAAGCGATATGGAAAATGCTCCCATGAGTGAAGGAACAGTGAATACCATGCACATGAAAGGTGGCCAGCATCGCTTTTGTGAAGCAAAACAGCAGTAGAGCTAGTGGGGTTTGACCTGGAGAGGAGGAGACAGGGAATGAGGACCTCTGGGAACAGATGTGGTGGTGCCAGTGGGTAGCAAAAGAGAGAGGACAGGAGCCTTTGGGCAGACAGGGAGGGATGAGAGCGAGAGTCGCCCTTTTCACTTCCAGTGTCTGGTGAAGAGGGCGGTGAGGTCTAGGGAGGGTCCCATCCAGAGCTACAGACCCCTGAGTCACCCACACCAAGCAGCAGGTGACATCTCCAAACCCCTGCTCTCACAGGAGAAGATGACTGATTTGGCAGCAGTGTCATGTTTACCGGGAAAGACAGGTGCCATAGAGGGAAAGGAGCCCTGCCTCCTCTCTGAAGCTCAGGTCGTACTCACTCAATGCCAGAGACACTTGGTACAATCATCATTTGACCCTAAATGGCGTCCCACTCATGTGGGAGGTAGTGAAAATCTCACTTGTAAACACGTTCCCTTCTGGAGCAAGGGTTTCTGTCTTTCCTGTCTCTTATTTCAGCTTTTTGTACACAGCCATCTTTGAGAGGCTGCAGGAACCAGACACCCTTCTGGCATAAGAAGGGATTTTGCAATTACCTTCCTTGTATGCACAACCCAATTACACCAACTGGGTGCGTGGCAGTGACAGCTGCACAATGCCATGAGCAAGGAGAAGCCAGAGTCTATTTTTGGATTCCAAGAGTAAAAGTCAGCATCCAAAACCCAAGGGGTAAGGGATAGATATAAATCATCAGATACCACTTGCACTTGGCCTACAGCCCAAGTATGAAATCCATCACTGTGAAAAGAGAACAGCAACACTGTGAACTGTCTTCCTTATGCACCTTATGCACTAGATGCTAGCAGTTCTCATGACACAGGCCCTTCCGTTGGTTAGGAAGGTTGTCTTTTCAACATCACACATACTTAATGAGTCAGTTATTAAATGTAATTCTTAGGAGTTGTATAACAATAGTTTTGTTCTTCTAAATTAACATGGTGTATGGATAACATATACTATGTTTGTTTTTCCTGAACAAACAGTGTTGAAATAACTGGATTTCCACAAGCAAAAAAAAAGTATGAGATACAAGGTAAGTGGAGCCTTACCTCACACCATATACAAAATTAACTCAAAAAAGATCAAAAGCCTAAATATAGCAGTAAAAACTATAAAACTCTTATGGGAAAACATAAGGGAAATCTTCATGACCTTGATTTGGCAGTGGAGTCTTAGATATGACAGCAAGAGCATGAGCAACTGAAGATATACTGGGTTTAATCAAAATTAAAACCTTTTGCGCATCAAAGGACATTATCAAAAAAGTAAACTGACAACATACAGAATGGGAGAAAAAACTGACAAGTCACATATCTGATAAAGAGTATATCATGTGTAATAAAAAACAATTGTAGCAACTAAAAGAAGCACAAACAAAAACAATTTTAAAATGGGCACAGGATTTAAACTGTCATTTCTCCCAAGATATACAAATTGCTGATAAATAGTGAAAACTGCTCAATATGGCTAGTCATTAGGGAAACGCAAATCTAATTCATAATGAGATAGTACTTAATACCTACTAGGACAGCTATAATCAGAATAACAAGTGTTGGTGAGGACGTGGAAAATTGGAATCCTTGGGTCAGGCAGTAGAAGGTAAAATGGTATAGTTACCACATGACCTAGCAATTCCACTCCTAGGTGTATACTCTAAAGAACTGAGAAGAGGAACTCAGATACATGTATGTCAGCGTTTCGTATATATTCACAATAGCCAAAAAGTGGCAACAACCCATGACCCACTGATAAATTAATGTGTAAACAAAATTGTGGCACATGTATACGTCCTAAAAAGGAATAAAGTTCTGATGCATGCTATTAGATACACTATCACAGCATGGCTGAACCTTAAAAATATTAGCTAAGTGAAATAAGCCAGATATAAGAGAGTATTGTATGATTCCATTTTATACCAGGTACCAAGAATTGGCAAAGTCACAGACATAGAAAGTAGATTAGAGTTCGCCAGGATATGGAGGTGAGGAGAGAGTGGGGAGCCATTGCTTAAAGAGTTTCTCTTTGAGATGATGGAAAAGTTTGGAAATAGTGATGATAGTTATATAACAGGAGAATGACACTGAATGCACTGGATTGTGCCTTTAAAAAAGATTAAAATGGCATACTTAAAACTTTTAAGAAGCAAAAAACAACATGAGTTATATCCCCGGATACTGGTTTCTCTGAACTGAACCACTCTACGGGGTTAAACCCCTGTTCCTCCCAAGAGTACAGGCATTTTCACTGAGGGCCACAAGAAGAAAGCAACATTTCATTCAAAAAATATTTCCATAATATAGGGACAGAGTACCAGTGGCCGTGTTGGGGTTGAAATTCTTCAGGACAGGCTGTCAAACAAAAATGACATTGTTGGTCTCTACCAGGCTGATCACAAAGCCAGACCAGACCTGAGATCTGTCTGGGGCTCTGCCCATCTGGCCCTCTGCTGCCTAATTTCCGTGGAATTACCTTTAGCCTCTGACCTGCATGGAGAAGGCACATTTATTGCACATAAGGGCCAGTTTACCTCTAAATCCTGGAAAGGGGAGCGTCAGCTGTGAAGCACTGGTGTGTCAGCAAGGTTTTACTCAATACCTATCATGAGCTGAACATCTGTGGTCACACCCGGGTCACTCACAGCCACCGATGCCTTCCAGGGACCTCAGCACCTACATCAAGACAGAGTCTGTGTTCCAGCAGTGGGGCTGCACAAGGTGCCCAGCTCCCAAGTAAATTAGCAAATGGTGGGCTGTTAAGCAGGCTTAGTCAGACATGCGTGCTTTTCACAATGTTCTCTGAACAAATCAGCATTTAGGTTGGGGAGGTGCAAATGTCCCTTTGGTACAATCACTACCCAGACAGTTGTACCCACAGAATATAGTGTTGTTGCGATTTACCATAAACAAATGAACATAAGTTCAACAGGAAACATAAAAATATCACTTCTGTCTTTAAAGCTGCCATGCCTATGTAGGGGGAACACAAACAGCCTTCAAAAAGGACCCCATAATATGTTGTCAAAATGGAGCCATTAATAGTCAAATTTGAGAAGCAAACCTCCTTAGCAGCTTGGCTTCACTCTGAACAACAGAGGAAGCCGTGCTTATTGCTTTACTTTTAATAGCACGGGTTGTCATGCCAACTGGTGCTGCTGTTTAAATTGAAGAGGAAAAAAGAGTTCCTTCCTACATGAAACTTTCAGCAAGGCTCACAATTAGTCTTTACAGAACCATAAAAATGCATATAGCACTGGAGAGATGGTAAACACTGTGTTTATATTTAAACCTGTCGGAGAGAGGCCATGGTAAACTTAGGGTTTGCACTTCAGCTGTCAATGCTCCGGGCCCAGAACCTGGCTAAATAGTGCCCCAAGAAAGAAAGGCTTGAGGTGGGCACATGCCAGGACAGCCACTACTGAGCTGGAAGAGCAGCCTCCTGTTTTATAAGCACCGCAGAAGAAAGGAATAGGGACACAGCAGTGTGCCTGTGAGTGTGTCTCTTCACGGCTGGCTCTGCCAGTACTGTACCATGCACCCATGAGGACCTGCTCACAGATCAGCCACTGCCTGACGGGGTTGGATCCCACCAGTGAGGGGCACAAGCAAGGTCTGTGGACAGGGAGTTACGCTGACAACCCGGCCCCAGGCCTTCTTTCCAACATCTTTACCAACCCAGCCCCTCAGGCAGATCCCTTTCCGCCTCCGCAGTGTGGTGAGGGAGGGCGTTCTATCTTCCTAGACTACAGCATCCTCCCCTTATCCACAGGGGACAAGTCCCAAGGCCACCCAAGGATGCCTTAAGCGGTGTATGGTATCCCATACACTGCGTTTCTTCCGCCATGCCCTGCAGCACTGCCAGAAAGCACAAGACCTACTGTGCTTCCATGTTTTATGCCCTCGCACCCCCTTTGTAATACCAGCTTTGCACTTCTGGGCCATTAGTAGGTAAAATGAGGGCTACTGAACACAAGCACCCTGATGCTAAGCCAGCACCCTGACAGCCAGAACAGTTACTAAGTGACTAATGGTCACATGGTGCATGCAGTATGGATACACAACACATGGGGATAATTTGCCCTGGTCCCTTTCTGTCTCTCTCCTTTGTAGGGGAGACAATGCAAGATTTCACCATGCCACTCAGAACAGCATGCAATTTTAAATGTAACTGTTTATTTCTACAATTTTTCATTTAATATTTTTAGGCCAAGACTGACCACAGGAAGCCGAAACCACAGAGAGCAACACTGCAGAGATGAGGGATCATTGTATTTAATTCCTGTACCAGCGGTTCATACTCTGCAACCGGGGCTCCCACCTGACATTCTGCTGCAATTGGCCTATTCTCTTCACCTGGGATTTAACATGCCTTGCACTGTTAAGTCTTCTCTAGCTGAGTTATCTTTCCATGTGTTTCTGTTTTGGTCTCAGTAACCAGCTAGGAAACTTCTTGAGGACAAAATAGCTTGTTTGTATACTTCATTGTTTCCCCGTGCCTGGCAACTCCTAGGTGTACAGTGGCGGTAACTGCAGCAGCAACAGCATACGGATGTCATTTGATAAGCTCTGTGAGCTAGGCTCTGTTTGAGTACTTTACATGTATTAATGACTGTAACCCTCACACTTGTTGAGGTACGCACAAGTAAAAGAGTAAAAGAAACAGACATGCGGCAATAACTTGCCTAAGTATTATTCAACTGTTAAGTGGCAGATTCAGAACTCAAACCGAAACTTTCTTGAAGTAGGGTTTAAAGCGTGGAAAAGCTGGCTGAGGAAGTAGGCATGACCTGTTAATTACAAAGACCCAGAATAAGTGTGCAGAACAGTTCCCAAAGCCTTGCATGGAGACTTCTCACGAGAACTCAATAGGATGGCCTAGACCGGTCATCAGCCCTAGGTGCTGAGATCTCAGCATGCCCCTCAAGACCCGTATGTAGAAATTCTCTCTGGTTTTCTCGAGATTTGGACAGTGTAAAAGGACACAGTCACCAAGGAGTGCTTATTATCATGACTTACTTCACATAGCCCATCCTGCTTTCACCAGGGTGTTCTTTTATTGGTTTTTCTCCTTTTACTCGGCCCAAGCTCACTCTGAAGAGCCAGTTTCTCCCTCACCCTTCACTTTTGCTTTCTTGAATAAACTTGGCCACACTTTTTGCACATTTTGTTCAATTCTGTGTTTGAGACAAGAAAATCCTAGAATTTTAACCCCAGAGGGAGAGATGAGCAACCCAGAACCTGGTCACGTTTAGTTGGGGAGCCACTTTTAGAAGAAGCTATGTGGTAGCATTCTAACTCTAGAGACTGTCCAAGGACATGTTAGGTTGGTAATCTCGGTTTTGGGTATGAGGAGGCAGGGTGGGCAGTGTGCCAACAGAGAGGAGAAGAGAGACTGAGACCATCCACAACGAAATGTGCATGAGCTAGGTATTGTGGTTTACGTCTATAACCCTAGCTACTCGGGAGGTTGAGGTGGGAGGATCACAAGTTTGAGGTTTGTCTGGGCAATTTAGCAAGATCCTGTCTCAAAATTTAAAAAATGAGTAATAAAAAGGGCTAGGAATGTAGCTCAGTGGTAGAGTGTTTGTGTAGCGTGTGTGAGGCCTGGGGTTCAATCCCCAGCACTACAAAAAACAAACAGCTGTGATATTATCCCATTCCTTAAAACTTACACACGTTCATGCATGTACTCATAAAGATGGGTGGAATGATAGCCTCGAAAATGTCAACAGGTAATCAGCTATCTCAGGACAGCTGAATTCTAAGTGACTTATTGTCCTTTATATATTTGTATACACTGTTTGATCCTTCAAGCAGCTTGCAGGACTGTTCAATATGGCAGAAAGAGAAATATTTGAAATAAAAGAAAGGAAAATAGAAAAAGAGAAGGGGAAAAAATAGGGGGAGGTGACTGACTGTTTCTGAACAGAAGGGCAGCACCCTGTCTTGTGTGTCATAACTATCACTCTGGTGACAGTGCAAGAGATGACACGGAAAAAAAATATTCCACAACAAGGATGAAAAAAATGATAACCACTGACATCTGTGGGACACGTGGGTCATTTGCCTTCTGGCTGATGGGAATCATGCTACTGTGAGGGTAACTGGACTTCAAACTCATGATAGATACCAACTGATAAGTGGATAAACAAATGGTGGTATATCCACACAATGGAACACTACTCAGCCATAGAAGGGGTGAAACGCCAGTACCAGTAGACGGTACGATGTGGATAACCTTGAAAACACACCAACTGAAAGCCAGAGGTAAAAGGTCACAGATTAGATAATTCTATTTATATGAAATATCCTGAATAGATAAGTACATAGAGATAGAAAACAGATTAGCAGGTCACAGGGACTGAGGGCAGAATGTAGACCGACTAACAGGTATAAAGTTTTCCCTTAGGGTAATGAAGATGTTTGGGAATTAGAAATGATGGTTGCTGCTGTGATTTGGGTGTGGCTTGAGTATCCACAGGGCCACTGCAAATAGCAGCTTGGTTCCTAGCTAGGGCTGTTGAGAGATGGCGGAACCCTTGGGAGCTGGGTCCTTAGGTCTGTAGGCTGTGAGGACTGCTATAAAACAAACACACCTGGCCCTGCCCATCCTCCTTGCTCCTAGGTTGCGATGCAATCACTTGCTTGTCTCTGCATGTTCCTATCATGAGGTGGAGCAGCCAATGGGTGGCCCTTTCCACAGAGTCCACGCTACGCTGTTTGGACTTTGAGCCTCCGAAACTGTGCGCTCAATATACTTCCTCTGCCTTGTAAGCAGCCTGTGTGAGATATTTCATTATGGTGATACAAAGCTGACTAACACAGCGACACAACAGTGTGAATGTACAAAATGCCACTGAGTCACATGCTTTTAAATGGTTAAGTTTGTTATATGAATTTTGCCTCAACTTAGAAAAAGTCTGATTGCCCTTGAACTTAAAAGTTCTGAGAAAATGGACAGGTAAATGATGGAGGCAGAGGCCAATGGATTCAGTAAACCCCAGTAAATGAGGAAAAGAGGAAAGCAGCCAGTCTAAGAAGATGTGGCCTCGGTCAGAAAGAGAGAGGGTCCTTGCTCACACAGGGTGGACCTGGCCCTCCGTGGTGACTGAGACATCCAGGGGGCACCTGAAGCCTCACGGTGCTGCGAGCCTTCATCTTTCGCACCACATCCACCATCTTAGAAGATCTGAGACAGCATGGTGCTCACATATTTGTGGGTGGGAGGTGGAAGTTCCAACTGCCTAAAATAGAAAGGGCAAAAAAGGCTGAGGCCAAGATTCGAGGCCCTCATTAACGGACGCAGAGCCCATGCTGAGCCTTCCCTGGGGCAGCCACACAGCTGGTAATCACTTGGGGCTGGCTACTGCGCTCTAGGTTGGCAGCTGCTCATGGGCAGGGCCAGGCCTTACAGCGCCTGGCTCAGAGCAGGTGACAGCACATCTATGTGCTGAAGAAATGCACATCCTCTGTTTTATTTATTTAATCAATTGATTTATATTTTTCATACATAAAACACAGATATGGTACAAAATCCAAAAGGCTCCAAGGGCTACAGTTTTTCATTCCCTTTCTTACACCCTACCAGTCCATAATACTTGATGCAACCTTTGCCATTGGCTCCATCATTTAAATGTGACTAGTGGGTAGCTGAACTGCAGAAGCTCCTGTGACCAGACTATCCAGTGACCTGGACATCAGGTCATTCCCATAAGGTGGAAGCCACATGTGACATCAAATGAAAGTCATCTGAGTGAAAACAAGGTCCTGGGATTCCACGCTGGGAGGAAGCACATGCCACAGAGCTGCCGGCTTGCAGAGGAATCTTGCTGAAGTGACAGCTGTCCCCCCCACAGCCACTCATGGAATGAAAGCCCACGGGTAGGGACCATGCGGGCTGTCCACCAAGCTGGCCACCTTGGACTCCTCACACTGTTTCAGATGTGACAGAAAGGCTACACTGCTCCCTGAGGGGATGTAAGCAGACACGCAAGCCACACCCACTACGCCTCAGGGAGGTGTCAAGTGGTTTGTCTGAAAGGAAGAAGTTCACCTTAAAGGAACTCAACAGTGAGCTGGTGGCACTGACCCCACAAACAGGCTGCGCAGCAGACATGCTGGTCAGGAGGTGGCAGCCCTGGAAACTAAGACACCCAGAGATGGCTTGGACCAACCTGGGCCAGCCCATGCCTGGACGAGTCCTAACGGGGCAGGCCATGAGTGCTGGGGCATCCGGACACGCTGCCACATCTAGCCACGTCGTGAAGGTTTGTGTGTGCCTTTTTCTTTTTTTAAGGCTGAGTAACCACTGTCCCATGTAGTCACCAAACCAAAGACTAAAAAAAGATTCAAGCTACACAGGCTCATCTGTTCCCAAGGTTCCTGCCTAATGTGGCGATGCACCGGCAGGCTAGAGGGTGAGCTGAGCACTTATCTGATTTCAGTCAATCTGTTACTGTATTTCATTCCCTGTCCTTGTGCCCAGAGGCTGTTGCAATGGGTATAAATTTAGAAAGACAGAGATAAATAACATGGAAAAGTTCATTTTAACAAAATGGGGTGGCCCTTCCTTCCTTCCCTCCCTCATTTCTTTCTTTCCTTCCTTCCTTCCTTCCTTCCTTCCTTCCTTCCTTCCTTCCTTCCTTCCTTCCTTCTTTCCTTCCTTTCTCTTTACTAAAGAGAAGATAAAACAGTTTCCTTACTTATTCAGCCCTACCAAAGTGCAATCTGGTACTCTGGGCAAGAACTTAATAATACATAATAATAATAATACCATAGCCCAGAGGAAGCAGCTTCTGCTGAAACTGAAACAGTCAAGCTTCCACCCTGACTGTTTCCTAGAAGCTGACAGGGTGAGAAGAGGATGCTATCTTGCACAAGATCTGTAATCTATGGGGTGCCTTGTGAGCAAGTAAAACCCCCAAAATAAAGACAGCATCTACCTCACCTGAAACATTCCTACCAGCTACGCATGGCACATGTGCCTCAAACTGCCAAGTCATGGGAGTTCTACATTCTACATCTACATTTTAAGTGAAACTTTTAAGAGGAAATTAATATCACAGATGGACGACTTTGGTTACGATGGAAATTACACTGGAAGAGAAACTGCCTGAAAAATGCTACCCTTCCCTCCCACACACTCACAGCCTTGGGAATGATGAACCATGTGTAGTAAGAGACTGTCGATCAATTCCACCACCTTATCATTTAGCCTATTTCCCTTCATAGAGAGGGAACCAAAGTTAAATGACTGGACCAACATCCCAAGGTTGGCAGTGATAGAGGGGGCCCAGGACCAGGTCTCACGGCTCCTGGAGACATGCAGCCTCCCCACCCGCCGGAAGCCGCCCAAGCTCGGCAGCTGTACCTCTGACAGCATCTCATACTGGCCCCTTCTTCCAAGAGCAATGGTCAGCAAATCATAGACCACAGATGCACTCTGTAGACTGATGAGGCGGTCACTTTTGTGCTCAGGTATCCTGCTCAGCACAGCGTCCCGGTTGGCCTGAAAGCAACATGGAAGAGAGAAACAGATGCTGAGCCAGCCCACGTTTACTGTGTGGTAGAGAAGCCAGCTAGGCCCGCCTGCTCCGCGTGGTTTGCCTTCTGGAGGACAGAAGTGAGCAAGGGCCTGCCACCTTGGGTTCTGTATTCAAAATCCCTGGAGCATCACAGCACATGGTAGTATGAACCTGGTAGTTGGTCTCTGGGGAAGCTTTGTGGGCTGAGGAAAAGCAGGGAGCATCCTTCGGTCTCAGGCTCATGGAGGTCCTTGTAGCAGACACAGCAGGATCCAGCAAGTGGGAACCGGCTATGTCTACTTGTGATCGTGCTTCTGTCTACATTCAAGAGCGGAAGAACATTCTCAGCCCTGCATTTCCAATCACCAAAGAGTGTCATCGAGTTCTGTCTGTCCTACGGGGACACGTCAGACTTTTCCTCTATCACTAAGCAACATTCAAAGCCCTACGTGTGTCTTTGTGGAACAGACCTCAAAGACTAACTCGGTCTTGTAAAGGGAAGCACGAAAGCCACGTGTAAGAGAAGATGAGAAGGAAGCTGAGCTTGACATGAAATGATATCGCCACAGACTGAAAAGAAAACCTTGTTGCCTTCACATCTCAAGTGCTTAGTGCAGAAATACATCAGGCGCATCCACGCTCACTCATCTCATCTCTCCAGAAACCAAATGCGCCTCAGAGCAACTTGTTTTCATTACTTCTGAAGTCTAATTTCTCCAAAGATCTCTCCATATATACTACATGTACTAGAGACTCAACAGCCAGTTTATTTTCCTTTTTTGTTTTTGTAATAGGGATTTCTGAATCAATAAAATTAAATTTCCCCTCCTGCTAGTTAACAGAAGTCTCCAGGCCTGTTTGTCCTGAGAAGCAGAGAAAGGGCCCACAGTCTCCTGCGAAAGTGGCACTTGTGTTTCCAGAGTTGCTTGTCTCCCAGGCCGATGTTTATCTTCCTGCCTGACATTCGCAAAGGCCACGGGCATCCCTTCCTCTTGCTAATGAGGCAAAATGCTTTCTTTTTGTGTGAATCTAAGGCATTTAGTTCTATCCACCCAACAGAAATTACTCACTTTAAAACTCCTGGCTCTTAAATGTCAGAAACAAATGAGAATATTTAAGACAGGCCACTTCCTACAAGGTGAGTCATCTCTTATGGAAACAAGCCTGCTTTTGAAGATTTCATTCTAAGTTTTTTTCTTTATACAGTGCCTTTCGAGCCCAACAAAGGCACTCTAAGACGCCTGCTGTAAACGGTCTCCCTTTATTCATTTGCTATAAAGTTTCATACTGAGACCAATGCCTAGAAGAGAACAAAATAAAATATAACAAATACTGTTTAGGAAAGATTTTCTTTCCTAACATCTTTTTTTTTTTTTTCATTTTCAGAGAAAGCATTAGTAGATTTTGATTAAAAAGGTATTCTAAAACCTCAAGCGGATCCCCAAATAATACCCATCCCAAAATATTGTTTCAGTGGTAGTTGTGCAAACATAGTTCTGATAATCTCTCTTTCGAGGGGAAATTTGTTATGCAGTGAGAAAGCAGTACAATTCCAAATGCTTTCTGGTAGGTGGAGAGACTACAGATAAGTTTATGCTTCTAAAGTCAGAACCAATGAAGACTGTAATTTTCTCAGATATTCAAAAAGCATGGCAACTCTCAATTTGGTTCTGTAATTGAGCACCTTCATTTTCTGCCTAAAAACTAAAAAATCAAGCAGTCAAAGGCCAGGGGGAAAGAGGTTTCAAAGAACAACTTAATTTTGGAATGATTTACAGCGAGAACATTATCATTTTGGTTGGGAACCTAGTTCTTCATATTTACTGATGATGTCACCAATTTCACCATCCCCTAAAAAGATCTTTCCAGAAAGTAAACACCCCAGAGCCAAATCTGACTGTCTCAAAGGGATTGTGAGTATTATTAGTTTCTGTCTCTTCCACTGAGGAGCAGGACATCACCGCAAAGCATCTGCACTACACCTAGAGCAAGTGTCACGCTGATGTGGCCATGTTTTCACAACTACAGACCAGCACGCATGACCTAATGCTGGAGCAGAATCGTCCAGTCATCTAGAATGTCTGGTCACCAAGTGTTCAGAAGCAAGTTTGCCCCAAGGACATCAACTGCGAGCTGTTCAAAGTCCAGCCTGGGGTGAGGGGATGTTAGCTTTGAGGCCCATAGGAGCTGACTCTCATCAACGAACTGGTGAGGAAGTAGGTGAGACTTACTCACTTGAGAAACAAGGACTGAATGCTACCAAGTGCCAGCCTGGCCACCTATGTGTCTGCCCTGAGTGTGCCAAGGCAGGCTGGAGAATATAAATGGCACTGTCCTAAGGTGTAGCTGACATCAAGGAAAGATGAGCCAGGGGGGCAGCCTGCTTCCTGGGAAGGAAGGGAGCCCACTGACATCAAGCGCGTCCGTGTACAAAGCAGTGGTAACTCAAGGAGTCTGGCTCCTGTAAACATCGCTGTGCCACTTCCCAAAGCAAAAAACTCAGTGTTAAACCAAGGAGAGAAAGCTGCCCTCCCTCACCGACCCTGGCCTCTGCTGACCCCAGCACACGTGCTTTTCCGGTACACCACTTCTAGGGCTTTTCCACCTGGGTGCATCCTCATCTCCAATTAGAACACATGCTTGGGTGGGGATCACAGGGGAAGGGAAACACCTTTCCTTGCTTTCCTTATGATTCCCGTTTTTGTCTGCTGCCTGCCTGTGAGGATGAATGTTATAGCAGCGGTGGGAAGGAGTACAATTTACAGAGGGAGCTGCAGACCTCTGCACCTGCCATGTGTTTTGCCTGCTCTGGGCCTCAGGTTCCTCATCTGTAAAAGGAAGTGAATAAATGTGAGCCCTCTGGGTCCTTTCGAGTTCCAGGAGCCTGACACCCTGCTCAGGTGCTCAGCACCCGTCATTTGCCTACATTATTGGGATATTATTCCCAAGATTTCAAGCCAAGGCTATAATGCTTCATGCTGTACAGAGGAGAAACCCAGTAAATGGTGAGTGGTGCAGTTTTAGGTCTAAGTTCAACATCCTGGCCATTCAGAAAGCATTTCAAAAGAATCTGATGGTCTGGCAAACACAGTAGGGCCCAGGAAAAGGAGTGAGCTCAGGCATCCTGGGCCTCTTAGGTGCCTGAGAACAGGAAGGAGAGCAGAGACCATCAGCACAGAGGACCAGGCAGTTTCCTCGGGCTCCTATGATGAAAACTGGAGATCTGCACACCCAGTGAGTGATTTACCCCAACCTTCTGTTGACACCAGTGCAACGAGAAGGCTTGAGGTTACCCTTCAGGGGCTTCTTTCCCTTGTAAGGTTCCTTTGTGGTCCTCCTGACTATATAGTCTACTTACATAAATAATGCAAGTGTTACCAATACTTGGTAAATGAATGAATGAAATAAGATACCTGCTAACTGCTAAGAAAAACACCCCCCAAGCTCCAGGATGACCAAGGGACATTTCCTAGTCCAAGAATTAAGAATCATCCCTCTTCTTAAACTTTTACTGCTGCCCCCACCCCAGGTAGTCCCGCTAGAAAGCATTTTCTCCTGAGGGGGAAAAAAAAATCACCGTATTGAGGGAATAACCACAGTTAAAAAGGGACTCTAGGGACAGGGGACAGAGCAATGAAAAACACATTCCACTTACCATTGATTCACTAATCAGCAGTAACAACAGGGCCTCTTCAGTATTTTCTTGAGGACAAAAAATGCTGCATAGAGAAAACCAACTTTGATATATGGCTGTTTCAAAATAACATAAAATACACAACTACAAGTAGAAGAGCATGCTAAAAAGTCTCTTGATTTTTACAGAGCCCAAGAAAAAATACTATATAATTTCAACACTTGAATTAATTTCCTTATTTTCTCTGCTAATCTATAGAATTAATACATTTTAGTGATATATTTTAAGGGTAGGTGGAGGGTGAAATAATATTGTAAAAAAAAAAAAAAAAAAACAAGCTAAAGGCCTAAATATCACATGTACTTATTAAGGAGGCAGAAACTGAGATTGTTACAAACTGACATTATGTAAATAATACCAGTTTTTGCTTAAACCCATTATGAAAGCATAAACTACGGACATTTCACTAAATAGCACCCTTCTTATCTATCACCCACTAATTGGTGTATTTTATATTGTCATTCAGATGAAATAACTGATTGGAAGCAATATTAGAGTGTTAGTGATTTCTCTAATACTGCAGAATTTGGTGGGCTATTTAAACACACATTTTTTATTATGGGGTGGCATGCAAGAGCTGTCTCGTTAATCTATTTTATGGAATTTGGCTGAACTCTAAAATCTTGGATTAAAAGAAAAAGCTTTTAAGCTCAGTGTTGCTGCGGATTAGAAAACAATAAAAACCCAAACATAACCCCAATCTGCACTCTCTGTACCCTATTTTTTGTGCCGTGAGCACTTTTAAAGACTTGTAGCAATTTTTGCCTTCCTGTTCTAAAGTTCTAGAATCCTTTGAATAGAACTGAGAATAATGATAAAAATGATATAAATGATACAGGGTCTCAAAACAAAATTTGCTTTTGTCTATGTTGTTATTTTTTTTATTCTCTTTAAAATAAAAAAAAAATTTAAAAAATAATCTTGACTCAATAACTCCTGGATATTTTGAAGACCACTAAATAAAGATTAAATTTATATCTTCCTAGGAATAACATTACAATCATTTAGGAGATTTCTCCTTCCCTGCAAAAGGTGAAACACTCATATTTTCCAAATAATTATAAACTTGTTATTTTTGAAATGCTGGCGAGTTTTGTACTGTATCACAAGGCACTTAAGACTGAGACAGAAAAAGGACATGCTGGTCCTCTTATGGCAACTCTGAATATCAGGCAGGAAACCACCCCTGGGATGCTTCTATTGCTCTTCCAGAGCCATAGGACCAAGGCTGGTTCAGCCCTCATGCAGGATTCTGGGGCTTGAGGTTACTTCCTCTAGGAGTCGGCTTGCAGTGACCTGAGTTTTTCAGAAGATACACCATTTCTTTCCCCTTGAATTCAGAAATAGACTCTAAAGGCTTTAAACTAAGAGTGTCCCCCATGTGGGTATGTGCACATGTGTGCGCACATCCAGTAATTACTTCCTGATATCCTGGCTATGCCTACATGCAAGGGGGACCTTGTAAATAAATAAAACAGTAACCTTAACCATTTTTTTCATGAATAGCCAATTCTACATTGCTCAGACTAATTGCAGAGAGAGCCTGTGCTAATTGTGACTTAACACTAGCCAATTTAGTCCATGGATAATCTCCAAATTCCATTTGAGCCATCCAGCCTGGTTAAAAGCTGGGTTGTGTTATTTTTACCAAAGTTGCTAACAAGTAGCGCATTAACTGACTCTAATTCCACTTCCTGGGCCCTCCCTCTTGCAGGATGGTTACTCCTGAGCCTGCAGAGCTCCCAGGTCTGGTAAGGAGGGGGAAGAAGGAACAAAGGAAAGTTTTAAGAGACATGACTGAAAACTTACACAACTGGCTATCCTTTCTTTACTTATGAACTCCCAAGCTCTATTTCTGCCCATTTATTCCCTCTTCCTTGCTCAGACAAGAGGGGAGCCCAGGGTCACAGTCAAAATCACTGAAAGCCTTCCTTTTGTGACATTCTCCTTCTTGGGGCTCAAGAGCCTCAGGGGGAGACCCTGGAGTACTCAGTGTCACATCTGGAAAGTGGGAAAACCAGGCCTCTGGTCCTAGAGGAAGTTCTGTAAAGGGCGAGGTGTGGACCGAGGGCACAGCAAGAAGCAGGGACCAGTAGGTAGTAAGGACAAGCTTCCCCAGCCAGCAGCCCAGAGGCGGGGGTGGAAGTGTCGGGGCTGCTGCTGGGCTGAGAGTGGGAGGGCTGGGTCCCAGCCACTCTGCTAGGTCACAGGGTGCCCTTTAGGCAGACTGCCTGCTTCCTGACTTTGGATGAATTGGCCAACTCACGATGTGGTTCTATAGAAGATACAGGGAACAAGGGTGTGGATCCTCATGTGCAAAGAGTAAGCATGTCTTGCCAGGCCTTCCAGATAATAGTTCTTTCTTGAAATTTTCTCCAAATATGTAAGGAACGTTGTTGTTTGTGGTAGAAAAAAAATCATACCAAAGAAATCCAATTGCATTTCACCTCTTCCATCATCTGGAATTGCTGCATGACAAATGAGAAGGCAGAAGTCTGAATGTTTACAGCACCACCCAGGAGTCAGATTGACTCCATTTAGATGCAGGGAAGGCCTTGAGCTCTGCCAGCCCCCAAATAAGTGGATTTCTAGTAATGACTCCTAGGCCTGCTGACAGAGCTCTACAATGCCACTGTGCATGGCTGGCACACCGAGAGGGAAAGTCCCAAATATGTGGCCCCTAAGCTACAGCAGCCAGATAGGATCCCAGGAGCCAAGCCCTACCACTCAGTCATACCGTGCTAAACTCCTCAAGGCAGAATCTACTATTAGGGTTGCATCCGGGTGGAAAGGAAAAGGATTTAAATTACAACTAAGAATGCCTGTTATGATTTATGTCTGGATGTCCTTCCAAAACCTCATGCAGTTATGGGAGTGGGAGGCCTTTTTGGAGGCAGCTGAATCTAGAGGGTGTGATTGATTCATAGTGCAATGCTGGGATTAAGGGTGAGTGAATGCTGGATCAGTCTGCTGATTGGATTTGCACTGCCCAAATCCCAGCAATCTGGATAAGATAAAAGAGGCAGAAAGAAGCTTGTCACTCTGCCTTTTGCTCTTATTGCTTTTGTCTTCCTCCACCATGAACTGTTGCCCCTCTGCCATACCACTCTGCCTTGCAGCCAGTTGATTATGGACTGAAACCTCTAAAAACTGTGAGCTAAATAAACCTTTCCTGCTTTTACACTGGGTGTTGGGTATTTTGTCTCAGCAATGAGAAAAGTAACCAAGACTGAAGTTGGTACCAGGAGTGGGGTCATAGCTGTGATGTTGCCTGGATATATGGCTTAAAAGCCCTGGAAATTAATTTGGAAAGTTTTTGAGAGACTGGCTGAAAAAAGAAGCCCCTATATGCTGTAAACTATATGGGGGACTCTGGTCAGAGCCTGGAAAATCAGAGTACTGATGGAAATGCTGCTGTTTAGGGTGAAGCTCAGGAGGTTTCTATTAAGAAGGACTGCATTGGCTGCTGGATCCCAGGTAGTATATGTTGTGCTTTTGCAGGAAATCGGTCTGCATTTTGCTTGTGTTTAGAGATATTGCCTGGGAGGCAGAAAAATTTTGATGTAGTCTACTGTTGGGATGGTGGCATGGTTACTGTTCAGATCTTTTGGACAGATCTATGTTCAAAATTAAGAGCAAAGAGCCAGCAGAGTGATTTGAAGCATTTGGCCAGAGTGAAGGCTCCATGGAGTGGTGGGCTGCAAGGATGAAACAGGAGAATGCGGTTGTTGAGAAGGAACAGGACAATGGAAAAATGAACTGAAGCCTTTCACTGAAAGGGAAGAGTGTATCTGAAAAGCAGATCCTGTCTTTTAGTCTTGCTGTGCCCTGTTGTTAAAAAGTTAATGGGAAGTAAGGACTGTGATTGTAATAGCACTTTTAATATGATTTTAATGTAGTTTTCAGGAATCAGGTTTGTCAAAGTATTATCGTTTTAACCTGGAATTTTGATCACCCTTTGAATATTTTGCTTTTAGTGTGGAAATGAGTGTAATAAGAATTGTATGTATATGTAATTGTTATATTCATGTAAATTTGAATAGACCAAGACATGTTAACTTTTCACAAATTTTCCACAGGAGACTATGGTTTAAAGAAATGTGTCAGGTTATCAAATTGACCAAGGAAGATTGTGGTGAATTACTAATGGTCAACTTGTAATACCCAGCTGGACTGAATCAGCATGCTGGGTGTGGAAGGCCCACCTGAGGACTGTTGCCAACAGCATAAAAAGAGAACTGGAGGAGAAGGTGCTGTGCTGGAGAAGTTTGTCATGATGGCTTCCCTGATATGAACTCAGCTGTTATCATTGGAGGAGCTCAAGTCCTTGCTCTTGCTGATGATGGCTGCGGTTCTTTTCAGGGGAGCTCTGGTCCTTACTTTGAACATTGCTTCATGGCTCCAATGCAAACCTTCAGCCTGCTGACACAGATCCTTTACCCCACTGGTGCAGACTTTCTAGCTTTTACCTCTGACCTTTGGGCCTTCCAGTGCAGGTCCCTGACATAGACTGGCATAAGACATGGTAGTGGGCTCTAGGCCTCCAGCTGGATTCATGGAGGACATTGCCATGGGCTCTAGGTCTTCAACTTGACGCATATAGGACACTGCTGTGGGAACCAGGCCCTCAGCTGGATTCTTTGGGTCTTTAGTGTGCAGGCAGATCTTCCACACTCTTTTGCATGTGACTCTTTGGGCTACTATTATAAAATAACCCTATAAATTATATGTCCTGTATTAAATCTTTTCCTTGTAAACCCTGACTACAATAGCACCTCTTAATTATTAGGGACCACTTGGTCTAGTGTGAGGATTGGAACTTTGCATGACCCTTCCCTCTTAGGTCAACCCACACAATTCAATAATCCCCCATGACAAAGGACGATCAGCCAGGTGCCCTGAGCTCAGCTCTGAGCAGGTACAGGTGAGTCCCACACAGCCTATTCCCTGGGCATGGCTCCTGGCATCCCTGTGACTCAGAGGTGGGCCAGGCTCACGCAGAGTGAAGAGAAACCAGTGGTGCAGCTGGCCACTCACACAGCTTTGATTCTGCCATGGGGCCATTGTCCTGACACTGCACTACCCTCATCTTCCCACTTGAATCATCTCTGGCCTTCCAGAAATCTCTGCATGGGGGACCAGAGCTTCAAACCCATGCTTAGCACTGACAGTGGCAGCTTCTCCTCACAGGCCTGCCAGGCACTCGCTGGCATCCCATAGATCTTTTCATCATCTGTTTCCTAGCACAGGAAGTTTTTAAGTTTTGGTTTTTAAGTCTTCTGCTTTGCTTGAGCTAATCATCCACTCTACTATGCACTTAATTATCTAAGCCACCACACATTTTTTATAAGGAGGCATACAATGAAAGAAAAACCACACCTTACTGAAATACGCTTGTACACACACTAAGATACATATCGACAGCATTCACAGGAGCACTGTTCCTATTAGCTCCAGACACGAAAGGAAACAGCTCAACTGGCCATTATAAGAGAGATGATTGATTGATGCACTCCAGAAGTGATCCATGGAATACTATGCAGCACTGACAATAAATTACTACCACATGCAAAAATATGGGTGAATTTTTCAAATATAACGTTAGACAAAAGAAGTTAAACATAAATGAGTACACATTATACAATTCCATTTATATAAATCTCTTTTTCCCATGGTGTCTAAGATAATGCAACAATGACATTAATTTTTTATTTTCAGATAGGGCTTCACTTTTGCCTAGCCTGGTCTTGAGGGGCTCAAGAGAGCCTCCTGCCTCAGCCTTCTAAGTACTGGGACTATAGGTATGTGCCACTGAACCCAACTTATATAAATTTCAAAAATGAGCCAGACTAATTATTGTGCTGCAAGTGAGGAAAGTTGCCTTTGAACAAAGGTAGTAACCGTGAGAAAGTCCAGAGAGCCTCTGGGGCTCTGGCAATGTCTACTTCTTGACCAGGGTACTTATGACATGGATGTGTTCACTCGGCTAAAACTCACCAAGTTTTGTACTTCTCATTTGTTTCTTCTTCCCTGTTTCTTATGTCTCAATAAAACACCTAAAAATAAGTTACCCAAAGCCGAAAATTTTCTACAGAAAGACCCAGAAGAAAGGAGGCTTATGAGATGTGATCCCTCCCTGTTTCCTGCTCAACATGTGCCCATTTTATTTCTCCTCACAATTCAAGAAGAGCAGACAATGTGCACCAGTCTCAATTCCGCTGTGGCTGCAGGACAGGGTGGGAGCTCACTGGTGGAACTGTGTTTCAGGTGCGCCTCATCAGGACCAATGTCCCGAATGGAAAGTCCTGTGTCTGAACTGTGCTTCATGCATATACCTCGCATAAGAGACTAAGTGGAAGAGGAAGACCTCAGACTACTGGCCTTAAGCATCATCCCCGGATTCCCTCTTCCACCTCCCAAACAGCATCACTGATGACGTTCTTATGCCTCATTGCTGACCAATCAGACCATCTTAACTGGTAATGAGAGAGCCCCAAACAAGGAAAACCCCAACTGTTTTCTCTTTTTACTAACAGTCCAAGTAAGACACAGGGTTGTGAACACACAAAACCGGAAACTGATAAAGGCATAAAGGTTAGCATAGAAAATAGAGAATAGAATCTCAATACAGAAACTAAACAAAACCAAAAGTTGGCTGGTTAAAAAGATCAGCAAACTGACAAATCTTTACTTAGGCTGACCATAGAAGAGAAAAATCACAAGTTACTACAATGAGAAATGAGAGGACAGAACAACCAATCTTGCAGAACTCAAAAGGCTTCCAATACAATGAACTGTATGTGATCAAATTAGGTAACTTAGATTTCTAGAAATTTCTAGAAGGACAGAAATTACTAAAACCAATTCAAGAAGAAAAAGAAAATATGAATAGACCTATGTTGAGAGATTGCATTAGTTTTCAAAAAAAATTCCCACCAAGAAAAGCCCAGGGCCAGATAATTTCACTGGTAAATTCTATCAAACATTTAAAGGAGAATTAATACCAATTCTCCATAAATGTTTTTAAAAAATAGAAAAGGAACTACTCCAACTTGTTTTATAAGGTCTGGTACCAAAATCAAATATATTACAAAAAAAACTGTAGAACAATATCTTTTATGGATATAAGTATAGAAATCTTCAACAAAATACTAATAGAATCAAGTAATAGAGAAAATTGATTATGTATCACCTCAAATCTGCTTGTAAATAGCTCATCCTGAGGGATCAGCACTTTTGCAGTGAGAGTTTGGGAACTGCTTAAACAGATGATTTACGAAACCAGATAAACACAGTCTGTAAATTAAATGAACTCAGGGTTCAACAAGGCCATGGAAAGGGTAGAGTTAAAACTAAATTAAGGAAAAAACTAGGAATGTACTCCTGTATCGGAGCCACCTACGAAATGCAAACTGAACAAAAAGGTGAGAAGGGAGAGATGCTAGCGGTCCGCTTCGGAGGATTAAGAAGCAGCAGTCTGGAGAAAAGCCACCCAGTCGTTTTCAGATGTCACATGCGGAGTGAGTGTCTAGCCAACCCATCTCTCAGCACTTTCTCCAGGTTTCAGAAGCAGCTGTCTACAGTCCCTCTGCTATTTGTCCACTTCGGTGACGCTAAGGAGGTTTTCCACATTCATTCATGTGTGGTCCCCTTTCCTCCATGTACGGTACAGATCTGGAAAGGTCCCTGCACCTTGTCCCAATTGGACCAAGCAAAGAGAATTCAAGCGTCTGATGGGAGGCTCCTTGCTTCTGCTCCTTCCTATTGCTTCTCCCTCCCCTTTTCTTCTGCCCTGACCTGGGGACACTGAGGCTTGAGAAAAAGCGGCTCCCTGGTCTGTTTTCCCCCAAATTGATCAAATCCTGAATTTAAAACTTAAAAAAAATAAAGATGTTCTAAAGAGACCTTACCTTCTAAGGTGGCAAAATATTTAACTGTCCTTATATGTAGATCAACTTAGAAGATTATTTAAACAAAAATATCAAGGAATTGCTGAAGAAAAGAAAAAAATGTGGGCCAGGGATATAGCTCAGTGGTACAAGCGCCTGCCTGGCAAGCTCAAAGTCCTGAGTTCCTGGTACCAAAAAAAAAAAAAAAATGCTTGCTCTGACTGCAAAGAGCTGTGCTGGGTTCCTATAATAAGTGGAATGAGAATCCCTAGACCAGTGATGGGGAACCTTTTAAAAAATGAGCACCCCAACTGCAACCCAAAACCTACTTATTTATCACAAGGTGCCAACACTGCAACTAAACCTAAAAATCTGATGCCCGGCTGCTGGGACGAGGCTGAGGCAACTTGGCTCATGTGCCACCAGAGAGGCTCTGCTTCCCTGCTGTGGTACAGGCGCCACAGGTTCGTCACCACTGCTAGAGCAACAGTGCAGGCTGAGGGCCGCGGCAGAACACGGAGGAGAGTGCGGGTTTCCGCTTAGAATGTCCCCGAAATGCATATATTTGCTGAAGCTATGAAACGGGATGAGACATCCATTAAACTGGTAAAAAGGCTTGTTCACCTGACTTCCTTCTGCCCGTATACTTTACTTATCCTTGAATACGCCCCCACCCCCATCAACTTCCGTACTTCTCTCCTGAGTAGATTCGGGCTCTGCGAGTGAGGGTGTAGGTTTTGGTGTTTGCTCCTTTCCGGAGAGGATCATCCAGAGGGGACTGGCATGGAGGGTCCTCCAGGGGGTTCCAGTAGCTCTGCTCACACATACCCCGCAGCAAGATCTCCGCCAACTGCCTGGCGATTGTCTGGGAACATAAAGGAGGAGAGGCAGAGCCATGAGTCTATTTTCCATTACTCACTCATTCAGTACATATTTATCAGCCGTCGCTTTGTGCCGGGCACTATTCCAAGACTCACCATTTAATTTTTTTACTTCAATGATGAAAATTATACCAGTTTATGACAAAAAAGAAAAGAAAATATGATACACTAAGATACGTAAACATGTTTTTAAAGGCTCCTGTGCTTGTAGCGCTGCCCTGTCTCTGTTACACCCTGGAACACTAAACATGCTTTATGTCAGAAACAAATGAACTTTGAGCTAAGCCCTTTCCCCAGAGCTCTTATCAATAACAGGTGAACTTCAGATATTTTCATCACCTCCCAATAGATGCCTGCTAAAGCTCAAATCTGGCAAAAAGCCAGACTCGACTTAGCTGATGCCTTGTCTAAAAAACATCTCTTCTTTGACCATATGATGTGCATAGAGAATTTCAGAATGTCCTCCTTCTCAGAGGTGCCAAGAGCCAGTTGCACCCGGCCCACCCTTGGGACCCAGCACCTGAGTGTGGCCTGGGGCTCCTGGGCCAGAGCTCGTGCCAGCCCTGTATGACAAAGAAGGCAAAGAGGGGTGTGACTTCTGATGGGTGTGTATGGCCTCCTCACCCTGACAACCCAGGCACACCTGGATACTGTCTTCTTAAGTTAGTGTAGGTTATTATGTTTTCCCAAACCTTCTCTAACTCCACTGCCAAGAACAGGACTAAAAATGATATATGGAGAGGGGTCTGCGTGGCATGTACTAAGGAGTATTTTACTGATTGATATGTATCAGTACATTTAGCTCACAATCTTCTAGGACTAAGAAAATGAGGGAAAATGCTCTTGAAAACACAAGCACCAAATCCCAGGGTAGTCCTGGGCCTTGTAGTTAGCCAGAGATGGCACAATGAAACTTCAACAAGCAGGGTTTCACATAACACACAAAGAATGTTGCGCTTCCCTAAGAACAAGCCTTTTTAAATAAATATGTTCCAGAAGAGAACATTGCTAGGCTTTCATCCGTGTGAAATCTCTTAACGCTCCCCAAGGAAACTTAAATACAGCCAAATCACTAGCTTGGTGGTTTCTGATAACCACTGGGTAAAGGCAAATTTTCTTGATTATTCCCAAGTAAGACCCACTACCTTTAAATGTCTATAAAAATGTGAAATTAAATGCACTCTGATCATCCCCAACTGAGCCATCTGTAAAGATCTCATAAGAACACAATTTTCAGGACCTAAACAGTTCCTGAGCTGTTTTCTTAAACCTTCCATTATACTTTCATTTTGATCTCATTGCAGTCATAGAAGCTAATGACTTCTGCTGGAAACTTCGACTGACAGAAATACCCTCCACTCACCACAGCTGAGAAGTAAATGTTAAAAGAAAATAAAAAGAGCAGGGAACTTCATTTTCTTGGCTATGTTGCTTATGTTAAGATTCTAAAGGTATAAAAATTTCTTTTTCTTTTTGTCTGTGTGTCCATTATGAGATATTTTAGAGTGCATAATCCAGTGGCATTTAATACCGTGCAACTATCACCATTATCTAGTTCCAGAACATTCTCATCACCCCAAAAGGAAACACGACTCCCTTTAAACAATCACTTCTCATTTTTCCTTCCTCCCAGATCCTGGGAACAATTAAAATGCTTTCTGCCTGGTATGTATTTGCCATTCTTGAACAGTTTTACAGAAATGGACTTATGTAACATGAATCTTTTATGGCTGGCTTCCTTCAGATAATAATGTTTTTGAGATTCATTCATGTTGTGTTTGTTTCAGCACTGTGTCCATTTGTAGGGCCGAATGGCATTCTATTGTATAGCCATACCACATTTTGTTTACCCATTCTTCACCTTGTAGGCATTTGGGTTGTTTCTACCCTTCCTGTTGGAAGTAGCGCAATTACGAACATGTACAGTTTGTGTTTGAACACTTGTTTTCAATTCTTTGGGGTATAAACCTAGGAGCACAACTGAGTATATGTACTTTTACATCTTTCTGTTCTATGGTCCCACACAGACCAAATTTACAAACAATTTTTCCATCTCATAAGAATATCATAAATTTGTGATCATTAGCTACTCTGAAAAGAATCACAAAGTTACTAACTAAGGCTGATGGAAACTGTCTCATGGATGGCATTAGCTGGAGAGGCTTTCTGTGGCCGGCGTGAGCCAAGATCCCAGGGGACAAGGCCTCGGGAGTGCTTCTCCATTACTCTGGGCCAGGAATCACTTGGGAAACTTTAGGAACACAGGATCTCAGGTTCTTCCTAGACTACTGGAATTTCTGAGGTCAGAAGTGGAGACATGTATTTGTTGAAAGTTCCTCAGACAGGTCTGGGGCTACAACTTAGTGACAGAGCTCTCGCTGGTGTGTGCTAAGTCCTAGGGTCATCCCCAGCACACAAAACAAACAAACAAACAAAACACAGAAGTCCCTCAGATAAGTGTGATGCACATTTCCGGTTAAGTGCTCAAGGAATCAGAAACAGTTTAACTTAGGCCACTTGAAGATAATCAGCAGAGAACAAAGTCACACTTGTACCTCAGTGGGACAGAGAGCGGTGACCTCTCTCCTCCTGTTAACACTGGGTGCTGTCAGCGGAAGGACTCCGGACATCACCTCTTCCTTAGGAGCCTCTTCCCTACCCTACAGCTGAGCAACAGGAGAGACCTGGTCCGTTGCTCACATACCTCTATTCAGAATCCTACTTCACAGGATTTTTTAAAAAAATAAAAATACATTGATTTGATAATCATAAACTATAGACAACAGTGGAAGATATTCTCTAATTTAGAAAAATAACATTGAAATAAGTGTCAGATCCCCACAGTGTACTGGGGACACCTGTACCTTTTAATGGGGAAAACCTGTTTGTTTCCACAATATAAAATATTATACAGTATAAAATATTGTAAACATACATAATATATGAGTCAACATATGACATAATGTATATGTAATACTGTATATTGTGTTGTGATATATTGTTATATTATAATATATATTTAAAAGTAGTAATATGAACAACTATTCCATTTGAGTCATTTTGGAAGACTGGAGTTTTCAATATGCTTTTAAAGTAATCATGAAAACATTTGCCAATATAATCAGTTACTTTTCACTGTGCTTTGAGATCTTGGAAGAAGCTATTCATACTAATCAGTCCAGAAGCTTTATATAATGCTGGGATAAATCAATAAGATAAAAAAGATGGTCTGGAAACAATTTTTAATCCATATTCTTGTTGGTTCTTCTGCTTGAAAGAACCCTAAAAACCAAAATGCCTTCTTTGAACATTTGCACATGCAAATGGCATCAGTATATAAATACTGAAGACCAATAGATTTCTTCATGAGGTGTGTGTGTGTGTGTGTGTGTGTGTGTGTGTGTGTGTAAAGGTGCTCATCTTATCTCCATACCAAGATTCTAGGAAAGCGTAGGTTAGCCATCTGGCTAAGTCATGCATCTATACCCTAAAACTTGTAGTTTCATTCCCTGTGACATGAATGTCTTAGCTTTGCTCAACTGAATACTCTGCCAAGCATTTAAAGGATTCTTATTTAACAAAGGAAAGAGAACAGCATGGATGACAAAAGATAAAAGAAGCTGCTATCTTACACATGGGTCATACATCAATTGTGACATGTGGCATTTGCTTAGTTTCCAGTAAGCACCAGGCCTCCACTCAACACTGAAAGGCTATGGCTCTTTGGGGCAAGCTAGAGAAGTTTAATTCATGAATCTCTGGACAGAAGAAAGTGAAAGGGTTAAAAAGGAAAAAAAAAAAAACAAAAACAGAATTTAAGTCAACAGGATAGCCAACCTCTTGACCAACCAGATAATTTAACTCTCTTTCATTTTGCTTCTGAGTATTACAGTCAGTACAATTAATCAAGCAACCAGGACCCTTCAGGGTCTTATCTGCACTGTTCTGTCTAGACTTTGGTATGAATCATAAGCATACAACTAACTTCTTCTGCACTGGCATTTGGGAGTGCCGACATTCTACTTGCTTTGTAGAGTGCAGTTCTTATATTTCAAGGGAAAGCACTGCCAACAAACACACAAAAAGATGCTCGACATCACTGGCCATCAAAGAAACAGAAGTCAAAACCACAATGAGATAGCACTATCCACCCACAATGGCTACAATTAAAAAGATAATAACAAGTGTTGGTTAAGATGTAGAGGAGCAGAGCATGGTACAGCTGCTTTGGGAAACAGTCTGGCAGACCATTGAAATGTATACTTTAAACAGGTGAATTGCTATTTATACACATATATTACATATTTAAATATACAAATATATATATGCATGTATATGTATGAGAGACAAGGGACCTGATGGCCACAGCCAAGTCACTGTTCACACTTACCATTCGCAGGTTTTGTGTTGTTCTTGTTTCCACTGCTCTGAGAATCTCTCTAAATCTTCCAACTCCTCTTGTCAAGTTCCTGCGTGCACACAGAATTTGATAGGGTTTCCATCTGACATGTATTAATATTAAATATTTTACATATTTCGATGCATTTTGTCTGCATGAAAGCTGTTGGCTAGATTCTAAGCAAACAATTATTCTGTACATGTCTATCCCATCCTTGGTTAGCTCTGAAAAATTTGACCTAAGACTGATGATCTTTTGTGCCTTCTAGCCCTACTCAAATTGCCTCAAGAAACTAAAAACCTGAAAATCAGTTCTGAGGCCAAAAGAAGAAGAAAAAGGAAAAAAAGCAAGATCTCCTAAAAGGGTCTACTGTATCTCTAAACTTACAGTGGTTCCAACAGACTGGTACTAACATCTGTATTTTGACTGAAAAAGTAGGTGGCAACACTGGGCAAAGGGTGCAAGAGTATCAGAAGGGCACTGTATGCAGGGCAAAGGCTTCTTGTTGCACATTTATGGGCCGGATAAAGATAAATGGTATGAAAAATGAGCAGGCCACCAAGCAACCACTCTGCATCTTTCAGATTATAAATCACTCCCACGAAATCCATCAAACCAACCTTCTTCCCAACCCTGCACTGACGAAAACAAGTAAAGGGTCAAAGGCCCCTTTCTTTTTCTCTCCTTGGCAGTGCTGGAGATCAAACCCTGGGCCTTGCACATGCGAGGCAAGTACTCCCCCACTGAGCTGTAAACCCAGCCCCAAAGGCCCCTTCTGAGGAAGGATGGTGACAACTGGCACCTGGAGCTTCCTGAGTGTGGTCAGAATATACCTGGTCTCACTGTCCCACACACTCCCTCATTTCATTCTCTAGGGACCTGCTCGTCAATGTATCCAGATCCCGCTTGTCCTCTCTGAACACTGGGCCCAGCCTGGTCAGCTGGGAACTCTTCCTAGCTGGTTCCTTTACCTTGAGTGCTATTGCCACCAATGACATAACTCGGTGATATTTATAACATGCTCGTTAGAACACATCTCAGCTTTCCAAAAGGCTACGGAACAGGTCAGCTGGTGCAGACCTGTCAGCAGCCTCTGTAGGCTGTGGCAGATGCTCTAGGTATTTGGCTCTCTTCTTGGATGGCATTTAAATCACACAAAGGTATTAAATCAAAATGCAGGGTCTGTAAATGACAAGCACTCAGGAGGGCTATTAATCTGTATCTTCCCAGGGCCCTCATTCACAAGATCAGCCCATGACTTTAAGATAATGGTTTACTGGCATAGGCACTCGAATACTCACAGATTCTTCTCACCCACACATATCAGATGGTACCAGATCAGAAGCTTGATGGTGGCATAAGAAAAGAAGCCTGTGCTCAGGACTCCAAGCAACACTAATGCAATCTAAAGGACGTGAATAAAAATTTGGTAACAGGCCCTGGGACATCTACTCTGCTTTCTCTTCATTCGTTTTTATGGTATCCCTGTTCACAGGCAACAAAGTACATTTCCTTTGGACTGCAGCTCTGTTCTCTTAAGTAACACAGGGGTAAAGAAATAGCTATAACTAAAAAAGGGATGAGCATGGCTGTGATAGTCTAATTTTGTTTCAGAATCACTGATTAAGCTCCCAGTATGTACAAAAGGCACAGCGCTTTATGCGTGGTGTGAAATCAGGGTGTGTGTTAGTCAATATTACTGGAGACCCTGAAAAGAGGCTACATTACTAGGGTGGAAATTCGGCCTTGAATAAGCAATATCAAGCTAAATATTGTATGTAACTCAGTAAAGGATACAAATAGGAATCGGCCATTCAGAACATCTCCCATGCCCTCCCTGCAGAATGAGCTATTTATACATTAGAAAAGCACAGAATTTTCTAGCTATAAATGATCCAACACAGTAGAGCTCACACAGAAGGAAAAGGGCCTGCTCAGTTCCAAAACCTGGCAAGAGATCGAGCTGGGAGCACTCCACCATATTCTATTACCTCCTTGGGTAAAAGAAATATAAGCTCTAACTCAGAAATGTAACTCTAGAGGAAAGAACAAATACGAATCCAAGAGCTCGGGTGTGTATGTTTTGTGCTATTAACATGCATATTATCTAAGAGGGAGACATATAACATAAATCCTGTACATTCCAGGGATGACAGTTAATGAGATGTCCCTAGGTACTGGTTCAAAACTGGAAAGAAAACCTGTTGGCCCAGGTGAAGAAGTCGGGTGCCTGAGGGTAATGCCCCCAGCTGCCTAAAGAGATAAATAAATGATGGGCAGAGAAATCCAACTCCCCTTCAAGGCTCCAGATGGCTTCTCCCATGCAGGACCGAGGCCCTCTGGTGGAGAAATGGCAGAAGTCTCTGAGACCAAAGGGTGCTTGCTGCACATGATCAGGCAAAACCAGCAGCCGGGTGCCTGTTCCCAAGGAAGCCTTTGCAGAAAACGCAAGCTTTCCTCAAACTCTTTCTAGCTTATTCCTGGATAGAGTTTAGGATTCAGAATCCAATCCTTCTTCAAGCTGGGAAGAATCCCGCTTCTAAACACAGAGAGCACAGTAGGCACAGAATGGAGAAGGCCCACAGCTGTGCCCTATTCAAATGTATGCAGCTCCCTAAGACAGCCGGAAAGGGCCACACAAGCCCCAATGCAAAGACACACAATTCTAAGCAAATCCTGTACCACTCAGACGTTTTAAAATTACATAATGTGAACCAATCACGTTTACTGTTGCCTCTAACAGCAGGAAGAGAGATGGATAACCATGATAGGAACAACAACGACAAAGAGGAAAACAGTTTGCAAGAATTGTATTTGATATTATATTCACCCAATTTGAGCAAAATAAAATCACATAATTGCTTCACAGCTCTAAGCTATTAGTTTGTTCTTAAACGCTAAGATCCATGAACTATCTAGAATAAACTGCTAGTTAAAATCTCCACTCTAAAATGAAGACAAGAGAGCCAAGGAATTTCCCTGGCTTTGAGGGCTTCCACAGACCCTTGATATGAGGTCATTTATTCCATTTCAACACCCTTGCCTGAGACAGGGCGATGATGTCAGCATTCATTATGGTAAATCTGTCTCACAAGGAATGTTCTAGCCAGCACTCGAGCAGCGGGCACTCTGGCAGGCTGTCAGAGCTGGGGGTTCATCTTCTGTGCTCTGCTCCGGCAAGCTTCCTGAGTGGGGTGCGCTTCCCTCCAGGTGGGCCGCTTCCCAACAGCTTGCTTATGACCAAAGGGGGAGGGGCCTGCGAGTCCCCTGATGCCAGCTGCTTGCTCAGCCTGACAGGCAAGCAGAACCCTGTGTCCACTCACTCACATCCGTGCTGTGCCAGCCCGTCAGGGAGACTCAGGCCAGCATCCCTCGCCTTGCTCTCGGCGAAACCCTCGTTTGTCCTCTACCAGCAAAGTCTACCGCTTTCCATGCGGACACCTTCTGTTCTGCCCTTGACCTGCTTCTGTCCTTTTCTTTCTCCATCTCTTTTCTATATGCTTCATCCTCCTTCTCCATCTCTTCCTTCCGAGGCTTGTCTGGCTGACCCTTTAGGTCAGTATAAACCACAACTTCCTGAAGGTCAGTGCCAGCCCCAAGGGCCACGGGGACCCCAGGGAGAGGGCAGACTTCCCTGTATTTGACCCTCTGTCTCAACTGTCCATCCATGGGACAAGCCTTGGTTCCCCTCGGGCCCTGCAGCAGCATTTTTCAAGGCTGTTCTCCAAATTCACATTCAAGCCTATAGCAGCACTCAGTGTCGTCCTGTTGTCCTGTTTTATGACCCTGAAGAGTCTCAGCTCTTTGAGATTGTCTCCTGTCCCTCCACACTGTCATACCACAGGAGAAATGCTCTCAGGAAGGAAGCCACGCTCCGGCATCAACATCACAATGGCAAACCAAGGTGGGGAGAAACCTTTCCAGCCTGTGATGGAGCAGTTCAATGCCAACCTCAACATATTTTTCTATCATTTCTCCTTTCGTTTTTGAGAGGACAAAGATGGCATAAGACAATTCTCTTCAACATGTCCTTCTAAATATTCTGCTCACCTCCAAGTCTGACCCAGGCCATCAATACATTTAAATTCAGTATCATCTGCATTTGTCGTGTAAACTCAAAACTGTGATGTCAATGAAAGACTTGCAAATTGCTACATGCCAAATTCCTGGGTGATAAAGAACAGGTAGCCTGAGTAAATCCGATGTCTTTCCTGGCTGAGAATTCTATAACTAAAAATCAGTGGCAGAAGGAGTCAGCACATAGATCTCTGAGAGCAAATATGTTGTTTGGCTTTTTCCAGGTTCCTTCTTACTAATGGTACTTCTAGAACATTTAAGCAGCTGGTGATTTTAATAATCATTAAGCAACGTTTCCTGTCAGGTTCCTGGCTGGTTCCTGAGAACACAATGGGAAACAGGGGACGCTGCCCCTCCTCAGGGGGCTGAGGTGGCTTCCCATACCCACTAAAATGGAAGTGCCTTTAAGACAAAGAGCTCTGTCTCCCTCACTGCCATATCCCCAGCCCTTCAAACAGAGCCTGGCCAATTAGCGTGTGCTGAAGGAATGAGTCAGACCCACTCTGGGCTAAACGAACCAAGAGCACAGGGATACATTTTCTACCTGCCTCTTATCTTCGTCTTTCTCACTGAGCATGGATCGGCAGGCAGCAGAGCTATGTACTCTCTTAACTAGAAAACATCAGTGGTGTCCTTGTCGTGTAGGAGCAAACAGAGCTGTCCTCCTGGGCCAAGTGACAAGCCTGGGTGTGCCTGGTCTAATAGTTTTAGAGAGCTGCAAGGATAATGAGGGTTTCAAGATAAAGAAAAAGAAAACCTTCCAGGTATTTCAGGAAAGGCCTCCTGAGCTTGTGCTTCCAGATGTTCCTCTCCCTGTCTGCAGCGTTCCGGGACTGTGTCACCCTTCAGGACCCAGGGCCAAGGCTGCTCTTGGAGACTCTCTTAGCTTCTTAAATGCTCCTACAAGGCTGCACACATCTCGAGCTGTGACAGTACTCACCACAGATTTTCACTGGTTTCTATATCTACCCACGTGGACCCCACCAGGCACCCCATGACAGTAAGCTAGATACCCCAAAGAAAGAAAAGAGTGAGCACAGCTCGTATTCTGCAACCTCTACCCGCATCTCCTTGCTGCAGAGAGTTTTTGTGATTGCCAGAGGACAACTGAAGCAGATTCTTCTATGGCATCATCATCTGGACTCTGTCCCTACTCACAATCCCTCTAGGTCAACAGCTCTGGGTTCCTGAGCTTGAGAACTGCTTCTCCTTCATTTATGTAACCCTTAGTATCCATTTTGAAAAAGTTTGAAATCAAAACCAGATATCCAGATCTGGAAAGTGGAAGGAGAAAAAGACATCCTTCACAGTCCAGAAGGATAGTTCTGGCCGGCTGTCAGGGAGCTGTCTTTCCCAGAATGGATTCCAGCGTCTCCCTGTGTGCACACTGCGCCTGGTATCCAATGACATGCATTTGTGAAGACAGATGGCTTGCTGCATTCAGGGGCCAGGGATCAAACCCACAACCTTGGCCTCATTAGCAAAGGACTCTGAGCAATGGAGCAAGCCAGCTGCAGCCCAGATATAGAGGCAGAGGGTGTGACAACCATCCTCCCTGGGATGTGAACAAGCAGGCGAAGCTTCCGGAGGTCTCATTTCAAACCTAATGAGAGTTGTACTAGGCTTAACAACATTTTTTGGATTACTTCAGCAACTAAGGCTTCCTCATGACAAAAGCAGAGTGAATTACACATTTGGTCAACCGGCCAGGCAGCAAACAGTACACCGAGCAGGTGCCACGTATCGGGCGGCATAATAGGTAGCAGGGACACAAAGTCAAACAAGTCATAGAGTGGTTTCTAGGAGTACACATTTAATGGGCCAGGACAGGAACATAAACAAGTCCTTTTGACGGGCATGCACAGAACCTATAACTGCAAGTGAGCAAACTGCTCTAAGAGCTGGAGAGAGTTGAAAGAACAACTCACTCTTCTCCCAGCTCACTGCAGTCAAAGAATATCAATCTTCATACAGTATTATATACTTGGAAAAGGGAGTGGAGGGAGGGAGGGAAAGAGTAGGGGAGAGAGAAAGAGAAAGAGAGAGAATGAGAATGTGAATCAACTATACACCAGCCAGGAGTCCGGCACGGGGAGTACAGCAGTCTGTCAACAAACAGTCTCCCTCATTAACTTGTATTTTAATGCTGCTCCGTTTAACACCAGAAGCCCACCAGTGTCCAGTACATACTTGGATTTTTCAGTCCAATATTACCTTTACTTTTCTAGTACTGGATATTGAACCCAGGGCCTCACCCATGCTAGGCAAGAAGCTACACCCCCAGCCCTTTCAAATTTTTTAAATTTTCAGACAGAGTCTCCTTAGTTGCCCAGGCTGGGGTAGAACTTGCAATCCTCCTACCTCATCCTCCAGAGTAGCTAAGATTTCAGGCACGTGCCACCATGCCACCATGCCAGGCAAACAGTACTTTTAGGAACTAAATAACATATATCTATCGTGTAAGAGTTGGCCTTCAAGTATTCACCATGGAATCCATACGTTTATCTATAAACTTCAACTCTGACTCTGGAGCCAGACCACGTGGGTTCAAGCAAAGCTTCACCATTTAGTGACTGTTCACCTCAGGCATTTGCCTGTGCCTCTGTTCCCTTATGTATAAAATGGAAATAACAACTGTACTACCTCATGGATTTGCCATAAGAAGTAAATGAGTCAATACATGTAGGAAGTACTGCTTGAGCATTTGCATTATTAAGGCCACAATTCCAAAAACCCCGCCATTGCTCAGAAAACTTTTAGAATTCTGGAATCCACCTTCCAGTCAATTTACAATACATGAAAGCCTACTTTCCTTCTTTAGAATCATTTAATTTTGAATAAAAAAATGGTACACCCCAGTCTGATCACTCATTCACTCTGCCATTTGTTGAAAGTCTCCCTGTCCCACGGATACAGCTACCTAATTCACAGGTTTGGCCCACAAAGCAAAAGACAACAACAAATATAGGTGAGGACTGCAAAAAACTTCTCCTGGGAGATGATGACATCTCAGAGACTGGGGCCCTTGGGGAGGAGGCAGCGACTCTGCCACAGGCTACACACAAGGGCAGCGCTGAGCAAGCGGGGAACTGAGGGAGGGTGGCAGGTGACTTCTCCTTGTGTCATCTCAGTGGGCACACATAACAACTGGACAGTGTCTGAATTAATCAAAAAAGGGCCAGACCGAACTAAACACTGGGAACTTGGGTGGTGAACTGCCAAAGGTTGATGATCCTATATAATGCAGAGCTGGAAGAAGAGCTCAGCGTGCACATCATTTACTGGGGGCTGAGCAGGGTGAGTACAAGAAGTACAAGACACACATTTAGCTGGCAGCAGGGCTGAGACCCCAACAAGCCTGCCTCATAAGATAGGGCTTAGCCAATCACACGGAACACTGATGTGCACCAGGTGAGTGTAGCATTCATTGTAAAAGGCAATGAAGCCTGGAACAATGGTGTACCCCTGTAATCCCACCTCCTCAGGTGGGTAACGCTGGAGTACCACAAGGTTTGAGGCCTTAACAAAGGAGGACCTGTCTCCAAAAAAAAATTTTTAAGGGCTGAGGCTATAGCTCAGTGGTACGGTGGCTCTGGATTTGATCCCCAGCACCTCAGTACCGCTGGAAAGAAAAAGGGGGCAATGATAACGTCGAAGAAAGACAGTCTAGAAGGAGAAGAGAGAAATGTTGTTCTAACAATATGACTTCAAACATTTATCAATTCCAAGCAGCAAAGTCACATTGAAAAAGGACTTCCGGCCATTCTGTTCATCCAGTCCCTTGGGCTGTGGAGAGGGAGAAAGGCAGGAAGGAAGCCAAGAGAGAAAAGTCCTCCCAAACGTACCACAAGCCCTTGAGCTGCAAGTTTAAGTGCAAGCATAGGAGTACAATATTCACTTCCATTTCAATTAGCAGGAACAGGAGAATTGCATTTCCAAATCAACTCTGGGCACGATATTTCAAAACTATGACAAGTGGGAAAAAATCCAAGGGAAGTGTTTGAAAGAAGAAAGGCCTTAAGCATACAGGAGTCAGTGGCCCAGATGGCTTTAGGAGTTGAACAGATACCACGTAGGACGAAGAGGGGCCACCAGAGGATGAGAAGATGGCACCTTGAAGGCCCTGCTCCAGGCAGCCCACCGGTACTCAGTGCAAAACCACTAGGGAGGGGAAGATCTTTTGTCATTAAATGAGTAAACACAAACCTCCACTATTCTCCCTGAGGGAAACCAAGGCGACAGCACTGTTTGGTTGGAGGCAGCACAGTGCCCTGGGGGATTCTCACACATTCCTCTGAATTGTGCCAGATAACTCGCAGGGCCTGGGAAAGCCTAATAATTTGGGGATACAGAAGAAGAAGGGGGCAAAGGCCGAGGATGATCCTGAGAAGAGGAAGGGCAGGAAGGGAGAGCGGAATGTGGGACGTCTGGAAACACTGCAGAGGGAGTAAGTACCGGATACGAGGCAAACACCGAGAAGGGCAGGAAAGAGTCGTTTCACCTTGCCTTTTCCTCATCTATGAAATGGGACGAATGCCACCATCTGATGCTGCATGCGACGGCACCTGGAAAGCTCCTGACCTGCTGCTCAAAACATGTCACTCCCCATACTCCCCAGCCATTTGCTACCTCCCACCACTCGCCATCTGGTCCTTCTTGCACATACAAACATTTATTGGGCAGAAGCCAAAGCAGCCACTGGTATGTTTGGAAACCTTTGGTTTAATAGAGAACAGCACAAAATCAGAAATGATTTCTTTTATACATTGTGTCATGATTTCCCTCTCAAGTGTAGTTCTATACATGAGAAACCAGAGGTTCAAGAAGACTGGGGTACCATAATCATGGTCATTCAGCCTACAAACTGAAGGGCTGAGGTCTGAATCCAGGTCCAATCTATTTCAAGTGCCCAGAAAAGCTGACGATGATCCCTGTCATGCAGAAGCCTGCAAACAAACTGGAAAATGTGGCTGACTCCCCAAACACAACCAAATGCATCACAGAGGCAGGAGAGCAGCAAGGAACGGTCCAGGGCAGCAAAGGCCACCGCAGTTGCTGTGTCTGGCCACACCCAGTCCACAGGAGGAGACCCTTGGGGTCGGTGACCAAGGGAGAACAGAGAACTTCTGTTGAGAGCTTCAGCTTCAAGCAGAAGCAGAACTTGGGAGAAAGACAGCACGAGATGGAGAGGCCAATGCTGACAACATGATGACAGTGTAGAAGCAGGTCTGTTCATGTGTCATCAGGACAACCTTCTAGTAAGTTCTCCCATCATACAGTGCCTCATTTATTCAGTTCTTCCCAGGTGGGCTCCATGATCACTCCAGACCACAAGCTCAGGTTTCCCTGGGCACTATCTATAGAAGAAAGGCTTTGCTAAGCACCAAGTGGGGCAATCTGTGACAGAATATTTTGTTTGCTTAGGGGAACGAGCAATTTTCCAGCCCCTCTAAACCATCCAGAAGAGCTGTTATTTATTCAGACTTTGGCTCCTCCAGAACAGAGACAGGGCTCCCACACACTGGGAAGAAGCAGACCCAGCTGCACCCTACCACACAGGCTGCTGTAAGGACACCATCAGGTAACAGTCACCGCTCAGGGACTGCTGGCCACCACCATCTCCTTCTCAGATGCCACTAACTCCTCCCATGCCCCAACCCATTCTTCCAGATGGTTTCCCACCCACCTACTGAGGCAGGCAGGAACTCACCACGCTTAACTAAGAGAGAGAGAGAAAGTGGGCCCCGAAGGGGAAGGGAGAGGCTGCTCACAGCTCAGCAGTGAGAGGCTGAGCCAGTCTTGACTCCCACCTCTAGGGACCCCTGCCCTGCCCTCTGCTGGGCAGTGTTCCAGCCTATCTTTTATTGGTCCTTTAATTCTTTTCTAATCTTTTTACTGTGTAAATACAGATACAGCAAGTCATATAAGGGGATTATTACAGGACAAATACCCTTGGAACCCCTGTCTAGGTAAGACCAAGAAACAAGCTACTCATGCTATCCCAAACAGGCCTCTCCACCCAAAAGTGACGACTACCCTGACTTTTGTAACCATTGCTTCCTTACTTTGCTTTATAGTTTACTCACTCAAGTATACATCCTTACACTATACGTTAGTTTTGTCCAATTTTACTTTTTAGGTGAAGATTCTTCAAAATCTCTTAATTTACATTTCCCTTCTCTTTCTTTTCCTTACAAGTGAACTGCTACAGAATCTGACCCATTTGAACTGTACAGTTCCCCCGAGCCAGAAAACTGCACGCTCATGGTCCATTCCTCTGTTCTCTCTATGCCCCGCAATTTGGCAGCTGGACCCCAAGGCCTCATCATTGCAGGTCTGATCACGTTGGCAGGGCGCTGGCAGGCTGCGCTCCTGTCCTGGTGTGAGGCACGCTCGGTGCTCGGGGTTTAGACGTAGGGATCCCCTGGGACTGACAAGCAGTGAGGTTCTACTCCTCTCAGTGTGCTTTTGCTTGTGACCCGGAATACTTTCATAAGGAGATGTTTTCCTTCTTTTACTATTTGGCTTTCCAGTGGCTCAGTGCATACAGTAAAATATTTCATTGTTTCCACTTACTTAGTTTTCAAGATACTGAATTAGAAGTCATGAATTTAAATGTATCTGATGAGTCTATTGCAATTTGTATTCTTCTTCAAATTTAAATTGCTCCATATTTCGTCTGAGTCCCTTTAATGTGACTTAGGAATCTTTGTTAGTTTACTTGCTCTCTGGATGTACAGAAAGATGTTCCAGAATCATTGCATATATTCCTGTCCCAACACTGCAATGAAGTTTTCTCATTGTAATATGACATCTCCAGATCACAGTCTAGTAGATAAGGATGTTCACTGCTCATGGATCAGTGACCCCGTGGCCTGTCCCTCTCTCTCTCTCTCTCCCTCTCTCTCTCTCTCTCTCTCTCAGACACACACACACACACACACACACACACACACACATACACGTAATGATTTTGTATTGCTGTTTCTAATTCAATCATTCAAATTTGGGACTACAATTCTTTCTTGGCTATTTTTGCATTTCTCCCATACCAAGAATCCTGGTTCTCAGCAACATAGCAGATGATAGGATTAGAACACAATATAACTATTCAACTGCCTTATTCCATGTTATACCAGAAAGTTTCATAATAACAATACTGCTATTACCACCATTAACTATGTTTTTGCATGTCTCAGCATTTTCCTTCCATTTTTACTTAGTATATGTATTTCCATTTCGTTTTGTAGCTGAGGCATGCAAGGAAACAGAAAGTATGGCCCATGCTCAGAGAAGAACAGAGTTGATGAGCCTGCTCCAAAATGGGCCCACAGGATGGACTTCAAAGAAACTAATGTAAGGATGATCAAAGAATTAATGGAAATTATCTTTAAAGATTAAAAGAAAGTAAGATGACAGTAATTCAACAAACAGGGCCTCTCAATAGACGAATAAAAACTAAGAAAATAAACAAAATGGTGACTATAGTTGAAAAGTATCACACTGAAATGAAAAGTTCCCTAAATGGGCTTAATAGCAGCTTTGAGATGGCAGAAAAATCACTTGCCTTAAAGATAGATAAATAAGAATTATCTAATCTGCAGAAAAAAAAGACTAATGAAAAATGAACAGAGACATGGAAGAAAAAAATCCCTGAAAGATAAAGGCAAACCAAATCTTGAAAGCAACAACCCTAAAACAATCACATAACAATAAGATTGACAGTGACTTTTTATCAGATATCAGGGGAGGACATACACAAGGTGCTAAAAGAAAAAATAAAAACCAAGATGCTACATCTAATTTCCGTGTTTTTTTTTGTTTTTGTTTTTGTTTTTTTTTTTGGTTTTTCTCTGGTACTGGGAACCGAACTCACGACCTTGCGCTTGCCAGGCAGGCGCTTTGCCACTGAGCTAAATCCCCAGCCCCAAGATGCTATATCTAATAAAAATATTTATTTATGTCTATAATCTGAGTTACTTGGGGGGCTGAGGCAAGAGGATCACAAGTTCGAGGCCAGCCTGGGCCATTAAGCAAGACTCTGTCTCATTTAAAATAAAATTTAAAAATGGCTGGAGGGGCTGGGGATTTAGCTCAGTGGCAAAAGTGCCTGCCTGGCAAGTGCAAGGTCATGAGTTCGGTTCCCAGTACCGGAGGGGAAAAAAAAAAAAATGGCTGGAGATGTAGCTCAGTGGCAGAGCACTTGTCTAGCACGGGCCTGGGCTCAATCTCCAGGACTAGAGGGAAGAAAAAGAAATAAAAATAATGAAAATAAAGGAATTCCTGGGTAAAGAAAAGTGAGAAAACCTAGAGTTAACAGATTTGCCCAACACAAAATTTTAAGTAGTCTTTCAGGATATAAGGAAATGACATCAGATGGTGATATGAATCCACAGAAATAAATTAATAACAGCACCTGGACTGTCAATATGTGGGTAAATATAAAAGACTATTGAAGCTTTTATATCTTTGTAAATGTTCTATTTAAAAAGATATATGTATATATAGGAAAAATTAGTGTGCTGCATTGTTGTAATTTTAACATAAAGACATTAATAGCACAAAGAAGGGAGGAAATGAAGCTATATGGGAGTAAAGTTGCTTTACTTTCCTGAATTAAGTCAGTATTACCCAGAAATAGATTGTGATAATTTAAGATGTATGTTTTAATCCATAGAGGAAACAGCAAAAAACATTTTTTAAACTAAAAAAAAATTAAAAAGTTAAAGCAGTATACTGAAAAGTAGTTTTTAACACAAGAAGTTAATAGAGCAGGAAGAAAGCATCAAAAAACATATGAGAAACAAAACGCAAGAGTAGATCTAAACCCAGGCATACCAATAGTTATGTCAACTGCATATAATGAAGTATTTCATTCAAAAGACAAAAATTCTATGAGGAAAAAAGCAACATCCAAATATAGGTAAGAGACTGAAAGATAATTTAATTCAAAGACATACGTAGGTTGAAAGTCAAAGGACATCAAAGTTAGAGTAACTGTAAACAGCTACCTTAATAGCAGGTAAAATAGATTTCAAGTCAAGAAATATTACTAGACACAGGAGATATCTATCAAAAACTTACAGCTAACATCATCCTTAACGATGAAAGACTGAATAGATTCTTGCTTAGCTCAGGAACAGGATAAGAACTTCGGCTCTTAGCACCTCTGTTCAACCTTGGGTGGGGGGATTTTAAGGCACTAAAGAGAAGTGAAGGCATTGGAACTGGAAGGAAGAAATGCAACTTTACCCCAGACACATGATCCTGTATGTAGAAATCCTAATTGATTACAAATTTTAAGAACTAAGTGATGAGATTAGCAGGGTTACAATATACAACACCCTTATAAAAACCAACAACATTTCTACATAATAATAAAGAATAATTTGAAAATAAAATTAAGGAAACAAATCTATTTACCATAGCATGAAAATGAACCAAACAGAAGTAAATTGAAGAGAACAGCCAAACCTGTGCAATGAAAGTTATAAAATGAAATTATTTTTGAGAGAAATCAAAGTCAATCTAAATAGAGAGACACTGGATTGAAAGATTTATAATTCTCCTCAAATTGAGCTTCACTCTACTCTTCATCAAATTATTGTCAGATTTTTCAGGGGAGAAACTGGCAAGCTGATTCTAAAATTTATACAGAAATATCAAAAACTGACCAGATATCAAAAATTAGTAAAAACGATTTTGAAAATGAAAAAATTTTATTCTACTTAATTTATACTACTTAATTTATCCTACTTATTTAAGTAGGATTTATACTACTTAATTTCAAAACTTACTATAAACCTACAATATTTAAGACACTATGGTATTGGCTTAAGAATAGACATGTATATCAATGAAAAAATAGACTCCAGAAATAAACCTTCACATTTTTATTCAATTAATTTATTTTTATTCAATTATAAAAGCAATTAATGGGAAAAGAGCAGATTTTTCAATAAATGGAACTTGAACTACCAGTTATCTATAGGCAAAAATATTAACTTCAATCCTTACTTCACACCATATATAAATATTAACTCAAAATAGAGTAAAAACCTAAATATAAAAGCTAAATGTATAAAAACTTCTCAAATAAAATAGGAAACTCTCTCTGCCTGAGAGTAGGCAAAAAAATTTTTAGATATAACATTAAATGAATAATCTGTAAAAAGAAAAACTGATAAATTAGATTTCATTAAAATGAAAAGCTTTTAGATGACACCATTTAAAAAATGAAAATATAGGCCAGACATGGAAACACTTGTTTATACTGTAATCTCAGCACTCTGGGAGAATGAGCCAGGACGATCACAAGTTTAAGCCCAGTTTGGGCAATTTAGTGAGACCCTATCTCAAAATAAAAAATAAAGAAGGGCTAGGGGTATAACTCTGTGAGAAGGGCCCTGGTTTCAATCCCCAGCATGGGTAGGAAGAAGGAAAGAAGGAAGGAAGGAAGGAAGGAAGGAAGGAAGGAAGGAAGGAAGGAAGGAA
>NW_004955438.1:13098063-13120392 GCF_000276665.1 Chinchilla lanigera
GAAAGGAGGAAAGGAGGGAGGGAGAGGAGAATTCACAAAAAATATAATTGATGAAACACTTACATCCAAAATATATGAAGAACTCTTACCACTCAATAAGAAGACAACCCAGTTGAAATCAGGATCAGAGATCTGAAAAGATCTTTCATCACAGACAAGAAAAGGATAGCTAATAAACACATGAAAGGCTGCTAACATCATAGGAAAATGCAAATTAAAATCAAAAGCCTACTCCAAACTTACTAGAATGGCTCTTATTAAAAAACATGACAATATCAAGCGTTAAAAAGCATGGAAAGAAGCTGGCACTCTCAGGTACTGCTAGTGATGCAGCCACTTGGGAAAACAGTTGAGCAATTTCTTTAAAAGTTAAACACAAACTTACCCTATGACCTCTCAATCCACCCCCTCTGTATCTATATAAGGGCATGGAAACAAATGTCTACGGAAAGAACTGTACACGAAGGCTCACAGCAGCATTCTTCATGATAGACAAGAAGTGGTAACAATCCAAACGTCCATCAGTTGGTGAACAGGTAAGGGAAATAGAATAACTACATGACCTATGTAAGGAATGACCTGCATAAGTCATGACCAAGATGCTACAACGTGGCTGAACCTCAAGACCATTATGTTAAGACAATGAGGTTAAGCGAAAGAAGTGAGACACATATCTTCTACCACTGCCTCCGTGTGAAATTTCTAGAAAAGGCAAACTCTATAGACACAGATAGTATGTACACGGTTGTCTGGGGCTAGGATATGTGTGGCAATTGGTTAGAAACAGGCACAAAGAACTTGCTAGGGTGATGAAAATACTCGAAACCTGAATCATGAAGATCATTGCACAATTGTATAAGTTTATTAAAAACAGCTGAACTGCATAATTAAAACAGGTAAAGTTTGTTTTGTTTTGTTTTGTCTTTTAGAGACAGGGTCTCGCTATGCAGTTCAGGCTGGCCTCAAGATCACTTTGTAGCCCACGCTGGTCTCAAACTCCCAACAATCCTCCTGCCTCAGCCTCCCGAGTGCTGGGATTACAGGTGTGTGCCACTACACCTGGCAAGTTTTGATATATAAATTATACCTGAATAAAGCTGTTAAACTAACATATCTGGTTATATCTCCCCACTTTTATCCCTATCTTCTTTTTCTTTCGTTTCACATCATTTGGTAATCAATTTTCATGTCACTTTCAGCACTTTCTCTTCATAATGGTGCCCAGTCCCTGCAAGGGGCCTCAGTGGGACAGATTCAGGCCTTCAGAGGAGCAGGACTGCTCCTGCCCCTCGCACCTTACTGAGCCAAACCCCTCTCATCGTCAGCTGCTAATCTCAAAATAGCCACACTTTCCCCGAAACACTCTTCCTATCTGGGGGTCTCCTGTTGTCAGCTCCTGCAGACGCCCCGTTGCTTCCTGCTGCTTTCTGCCACACAACTGCAAACCATACCCAGCCACGATGCTGTCTGCTACTATCTTCCTAGATTTCTGAACTGCCAATTCTTGCTTTTCCTTCTAAGGAAACAAATAACAAACCTTCTACTCTGCAGGGTTTTGTTTATTCATCTATCAAACCTTTACATATGCTTACTATGAGCCAGACATCGTTCAAGCACCTTGTAATCAATACCGCACTTAGTCCACCTATGTATCTAGGAAACAGGTGCTGTCGTTACCCCAGCTACACACAAAGAAACAAAGACAGGGCAACGCAATTTGCCTGTGTCACTCACTGGTAAATGGAACAAACAGCAAGAATCCAAACCCAGGCAGTTGGACCCCACAGTGAAACACTGTCCCCTTCACTTCCCTAAGATTTCCATGAAATTGTAACTCTTACCCCTCCTTAAAAGACCAATTTTAAATGTCAATTCTTCTGATTAAAAAAAAAAAAAAAAACTCATGAATTCACCCAAGCAGTTAGCTACTTCCTGCGTCCTCCTCTCCCTTCTCTTCCAGCGTATCCCCTCATGACAGTACTTCCAACAGCATGTTATAAATTTTCAGTGACATCCTTGTCTTCCCCACAAGCTCAGAGAGAACACTTTTTATTATCTTACAGCCCCAGAACTTACCCAGTGGGCTTCCAAGAAACATTCATGGAATTTAATAGGCTGTAGTTTAAGTTATTGGGTTTGACTGTTTGTTTGATTTACCAGCTCAAAATGTACTTGGCAACAATATAGTTGCATCTTTTTTTAAAAAAAAATACATAATTCAGGTTTCACTAAGTCTGGCTAATGAATTTTTCTGGGTATTCTTTAGAAGAAACACAGCTCAGATTCTTCCTGACATTTTAACTGCTCACGTTTCCAACATGCAGGGATTTGCTTCTTTAGATGCTAAGGTGCCAGGGAGATTCAGAGAGAACCAGGGACCAAGACCATCAGCCAGGCAGCACAGAGAAACGGGGAGGATGCAAATATGCCAAGGGGCGGCAGAAGGAAGACAAGCTAGCCGGAGAAAGGTACAGCACGTCCTTGCCAATTCTAGAGAATTAGCACCAAAGGCACTTGTGAATAAAAAGTAAAAAATTTTAACCTAAAATAGAGAAGAAGGTGGAAAAACCAAATGTCAATTAAGAAAAATCAATTCATTGATTTTTAAATCCTATAATTTAATACAGGATTTACTATAAGAGCACACAGCCCATTATAGGTTTCCTGCTTGGGAGGCAGATCTGTTGCAGATATTGCCATGTGAAGATACAAAGTAGAAACATGTATGAAAATGTATAGCACTTCTTATTTTCAATAGAAGGTTCTCGAAATGCCTAAGTCATAAATTCTCCCAAGATGTCTCAGTCATTTTTCTGGGCTTTTAGCTCAATCTGTCTCTGCAATTCCGAGCATTGACTAAAAATATTTCTACAAAACAAGACTGGAGAGGAAAATGATGCTTTTTTAAAAGATGCTTTTTTAAAGGTATGAAATATCCTTTGAAAAGAGGTGGGACTTCCACCCCCTCCACGCCCTTAGCACTTGACACCTAAGCCAGGGAACAGAAAAAGCAAGTCAGTGACTCTGTTGTGGGCAACAGCCAGAGTGGTGCCCTACACGCACCCCCTACATTGTCCTTCCCATCCACCCACCTCCTGGGCAGACATCACCAAATCACCACGACGGCTCCCCACAGTCTGACAGACCCAAAAAAGGGTGATAGCTGGCTTCTTTCTTGCCTAGACAGCATACAGATTCCTCTTTCCCCACATGTGTCATTTCAAGGCTCTCTCTTTAAGGGGTGCCTACAAAGGCCATACTGAATACTCTTGCATGCTTCTCTGTCCCAATTCCTCCCCATCCCTGTGATATTTCAACTGGACAAGATACATACTTGAAGTCTTAAAAACACGCAAGTCTGGGAGGCTGTGGGAGTCAGTGTTCTCAGCAATTAAACCCTGGAAGCTCTTTCCTGCTGTGAGAGCTCCCGAATCCCATTTAGATGTGTACATAGCCTTAAGTATGGAGGCCAACAAGCATCAGAATCACACCATGCTGGGAATGTCACAGAAATTAAACACTCTGTCAGAGACTTCTTGAGGAATTATAATAAAGCCAGTAGGTCTATGAATACCTTCCAATCTCAGAGACAGGACAGAAAGCAGAAGTCCCTACAATCTTTCCAGAAAACATTACTTCTTGCAGGGGTCAAGGAAATGCTTTGATGCCCAGCATCCTCCATCCACTTTGAAGAGTGAAATCATGTTCAGGAAGACCTAGATGGTCTCAGTACACCTCCCTGTCTACCTCCAAGAAGCAACAGTGAAGTCTAAATTTCAGAAAGCTGATCTAACTCCTCTTGTTCACCCCCATACCCTTAGCACCCAGTACAGGGCTCAGCATATCTAGTTTTCAATTAGTAAATGTTACATTGATTTATTTTAAGAGAAAATTGCACTCGTTATAAGCCATAGTCATCTCAGCCAAAAATGAGAAGTATATTCACTCATTCACTTATTCATTTACAACTATATACCAGGCACTGTTCAAAGTACAGTTCTGTCCTGAAACAATTACTGATAAAAATTCCTGCCCAAGCAGAATATATCTTCTAGTGAAGAGAGTCAGACATAAACAAATTAAGTAAGAAAAAGATATAATGTGAGCAAAGAGTTAACAAATTCCTTCTTCTTCTGCTTGAGAATCTGACCTTTGGTTGACTTTCTAGTTCCGCTGTCCTGGAAATCTAATAAAGATAACATGGCATGATTTATGCTACTAGGCTACACTGCGTATCATAAAAATGACCCCTGATTGAGAACTCGCATCTGGACTGGGAGGAGCCATAGAAACCCACTGAGGACATTAGGTGTGGTCTTCCTTGAGCGTGGTGGACCTGAGCACAGCCCTTGGGAGGCCCTTAAAAACTTGGGGTGACGCAAGGTGGAGTGCACATCTACTTAGTGTGAGCTGTATTCTTAGCACCTGAGCTGTCAGCTAAGGCCAGAGGGACAGAAAACAGCTCTGGGCAGCTAAATGGACTGCTGAGAGCATGCTTGCACTGGAGCAAACCCTAGACATTGTCATTATGGGTCTGTCCTGCATTTTCTAGACTGAGGAGTGGCCTGTGAACTGACCCTGAGAAGATCCCGGACACAATCACTCATAGTGTATTTACTGCCGGTTAAACGTTAAGGAGGAGAATGAAGCAGAGAAAGGAAGATGAGTTGGCTGGACAGGATCCACTCAGGATCCTTCACTGCCTCCCTCACTACCTACCCTCAACAGTTACCTTCTCATCCGCGATCTGTCTGTAGGTTTCTGCTCCATCACCTCAGGAAAACTTCCCATAACCACCGAATCTAGGTCATTTCATTTTAAAATGGATTCTCAGTGCTATCTTAGGAAGTAGATATGCATCTAAGAGTAGGATGATCTGATTCCTCTCCAAGTCAAAGGGGTGGGTCTGGCTGTGCACCACTTTATCCCAGCACCGAAAGAATGCCTGGCACAGAGCAGAAGCTGATACACACTAGTGTCACAGTGTGTCACCTGAAACTAAACAGGGGTGGGCGGCACTCCTCAGAGGGCACCTTGTGCTCTTGCAGCTGTGTTTATCTATCCCACTCCCATCCAGGAGCTGGTCTTTGAACACTGCCATCCAATATAAAGTTCTTCTATCAGCAGTTCCCAGGGGAATCAGTCACCAGTTACATCAGGAGGTATTGGGACATGCTCCAAAAAATTGAGTTAACTCTGGTTTTTAGACACCATATTATATAACCATGCCTTTAAAGGAAAATCTGCAAGGTGAAAAGCAAAGGTATGAAAAAAAAAATAACATTGGCTCTTTCCTCTTTGCTGAAAGGCTTAGTGCACTTCTTGTAATTATTTATTTTCTTGCTAGACTGAAAATTCCACAGAGATCATTTGCTGTCTCGATCTAGTTCCTAGCACATAAATATCTGACAGATGAATAAATAAGTGAATGAATAAGCAAGCAAACAAATGAAGAATCTCTCCCTCTCCTCCTGCCCCCATTAAAATTTAAACTCACTACCCTAGAGAAATCCTATACCAGTTGATATTGCTGGGAAGTCTAGTTTTTTAGTTGTGGTTAAAGAAGCTGCAGGCTGCTTTCTGAGAGGCAGCACCTAGCTGAGCAGAGCCAGGTGGGGAAGGGCATTAGGAGAGGTAACAGCTGTTCACTAGGCCCCTCCCCACTGTGGAGCACTAAACGACCCATGCTGCCTTCTGCTGGAGCGAAGGACCCTGCTCCTATCTTGCTGAATGCTGCTGAAGCTTTCCTGAGCAAAGGCTTCTGATGCTCATCACAAAGCACCCTGAAAACAACTGTGAGTACAGCACCTGTCCCCAGTAAGTCACCACAGAGAAGAGCGGTCTTGGAGCTTCATAATTAACACTGATATGGATTCCTTTGTTCCTCTGACTGACGTTTTGATGGCAGGAAAGGATGAGCCAGACACAGCCCACATTTGAATAAGACAGAGACCTGGCTGACGCTTTGCATTACATAAACAATTACAACCCGGCAAGTTTCCAGAGACCTCGATTTCCAGTGCAGTGTACCCTCTGAGCTGTGCTGTCAGGCCACCTCTGCGGGTGGCCACTGTGGCGCGAATGGCGAGGGGACTAGACAGGGAGTGAGGGGGAGGGCAGGTCCCAGCTGTGCCGTCAGCTGTGTGAGCCTGGATCAATACGCGAACCCTACCAGGGCAGTGACTGCTCACTGAGCGCAGCGCTTTGCACTAGTAAGGACCTACAAGGGGCGCGGTAGGCATCGCTGGATGCTTCGTGAATAGGACCTCTCTGGAGCTCATTTATGAAGAGCCACAAATACTAACTGCAGCCGGAGCTCTGGGGTTTTCAGAACCAGGACCCACCACAATTCCACTGTTACCGAAATTCCTGCTGGTATGAAATGATTCGTGCGAGGTGCTTTACACACAAGTGAAGGTAGTCAACAATTCTCAGACATGTGAATGCCTGAGAGGCACACAGCATCCCCACCATGACCCCAGCTGGCCAGGCTGCGCGAGAAAGCCACCGTCTGAAGCTGCTGAAGCCCCACCCGCACCCGCCCCTTTCCCTCCCTCCACTCCCACCCTGGACAAGAGGGCCCTGTGGCGGTCAGAATTCAGCTGTGACCACCAAGCCTTGTAGAGTGAAGCAAGTCAAACTGAAAAGGGGACCTGAGCCCGGTGGCACTAGGCTCCCGACAAATGAACAACCCTGTCCTCATCCAACAGCTCTGCCATGCCTGCACAATTAAAGCCACTATGTCTATGAATAACGCCAGCGTGTCTCCTGTGCTCCTTAGCTGACATTTAATTTCGCATTCCTCCTTCCACCACACCTTGGTCTTCTTTCCTAACGTCTCAGCAACATTCAGCACAGGCGACTACTTCCTCCTTCCTCGAGTGGCTCCCCATGAAGTCCCTTGTGGCTTTCACGGCTTCCAACAGCTCCTCCTCCTTTCCCAGGTCCGCCTCTCCCAGGTGTCCAACTGGGTGCCGGGCTGCTTCTCCTGTCTCTGTCCTCAGTCCTCTGTCCTCCTCACTGACCTTGTCTAGGCCCCGGCTTTTGAGTTTACTCAATACTCTGAAACTTCTGCTTTCTAACGAGTCCATCGGGTGCATACACACATGCCTTCCTAGCTGACATTTTCACAAGGACATCTCCTGGGACGGCTCACAGGTCTCTCTGACAATCAAGGAAATGTCTTGACGCCCCTGTTCCAAACCTCATTTCCTTGTCTCCAGCCCATCTAGCCAATTACTCAAGTCTGAAACTGGGGCATCACCTCTGATTTCTCCATGTGCCTCCTTCTGCCCCTAATCTGGTCGATCCATTAGTCCCACCACCAGCAACCCTACCACACCTCGGACCCAGCCACGTCTCTTGATCTGTACTCACGCTGCTACCTCTAAGGCGCAATACGTTAGATGCCCACCTGCAGTCACCTCCCCTTTATTCTGGTGACTTGGGGATTTTTCTCTGGGCAATCATCACACTCCCCTGAGTGGTTCCACAGCAGACCTGCTTGTGGGGGGTCAAGCAGACTAGTGACCTATGACTCTCCCCTTACTCCTCTGCTTCAGCTACACTGGACTTTCAGATTCTTGAACACACTAAGCTCTGTGGGAGTCACGGTCTTGGCACATATTGGGCTCTCTGCTTGGAATATTCTTTCCCCTGCCCTTAGCCTGGTGAGCCCCCTTCATCCGTTAGGTCTTGGTATCATCTCAGTGTCTGCCTCCCTAGACACTCAGGTCTCCTGTCTCCAAGACTGGACTCCAGTTCTTATATTCACCCATGGATACTGACATTGAGTACAGTACTTGGCACATGGCAAAGTCCAGCAAATAGTTGCTGGATGACTGGTCAAACCCACTGCAGGCCAGGTCCTGTGCCAATAGGTTGAAATAAAAATCCTCTGATTCTTTTTTTTTGTTTTTGCTTTTTTGTTTTTCTTCCGGTACCAGGAACCAAACTCACCGGCTTGCCAGGCAGGCGCTGTGCTGCTGAGCTAAATCCCCAGCCCCTAAAATCCTCTGATTCTGACACAAACCCTCATTCCAGCCAGGCTGGTCTCTGCACAGCCTACAGACTATGCACAAGACTGAGTACAGTTCTAACTCCTCACTTCTCCCACCCGCCCGGATGGCCCCCAGCTGCCCCAGTCTGTTTACATCGTACCATTCAAGAACTCTTCTTGAAATCTTTCTTTTTCCAAATCATGTGGCCATCCCAGCATGGCATTCCTCCTGCTTGCTTTTGTGCCAACCTGGACTACCCTGTCACAACATGAGCAAACCATGACATTGCTTCTCTGAGATTTAGTTTCATGAATTCAAGGAGGACAGGGACTTTGTCTATTATATCCCTACTGCTAACAAAGGGCCTAGAACTTAATAGGTGTACAATTAATCCTTATTAGATGAAAGAACAAGTGACCTTACTGAACGCTGGGTAGATGGACTTGGGAACTTCAGCTTATTTAAAGGGATTAGGTGTTCTTTGATTGCTTAATCTCTTAAAGAAGCACATTATAACCTTTAAAGCACCTAATGTTCATGCCTTACCCCCTTTTCTACTATCTCCAGAGGGTAAAGCCGTTTCTTTTTCATCTCTGTATCTCCTAAGAGTGGCATGTACAGACGATAGGCACATGTTACATGCTGACAGGAAACATGTCTAAGTCCTCTCCCCTTCACCACATCAGATTTGCAATGCCAAAAGGAGCATGCCATTTGAGAAGTGAAAGCTTCCTATCGCTGCGAGAGGGAAAATGCCTGAATGCTAGGACACAAAGGCCAGTACCCTCCCTGCTATGACTCCCACAGTCACGGGCTATAGAGCCACTGCTGCCCTGGAGGCCAGGCCCCGGGAGCACCCCTTCTCAGCCCCAGGTGATGAGCAGGGCCTCGAGGACTTCTGAATCTATGCTGAGAAAGAATGAGCAGTTGCAAGATCAACAGGATTCTTTGAGAAGATTAAAAACTTCTTAAAGCCACTGCATTTGGTGGTGATTAATGGTCTATGTGTTTGACTGTAAAAACGGAACACAAAAAAGCTCTTCCATACTCTTTTCTTTCCTGGCTTGGCTACGGAGCACCCCCAGGGAGCCCCAAAAATCTACCCATCTGTGCCTGACCTGTTCTTTCGGAGTCAGGGCCTCCTACCCGGGACTCAGTGATGTGCACCAGCAACAGTACAACCCAGCAGGCATGTGTCCCCTGTGCTGGCCACCATGTGCTTCTTCCTGAAGTATCCTCCCTGAATTAAAACCAATTAGAGCCAGGAGAAACACATGCTTCCCTCCACCTTGCTCATACAATACACCTGACATGGCTGACAAGCAACAGAGTTACTTGAAATGTCCTTAGTTTGCAAAGATGGTTAAATATTCCTAAAACAAAACAAAGTAGATGAGAGGCCGCCCAAGCCTCTCTGGCAAATTTGGTTGTAATCATTCCAGTGGGGAGTAACGTTTCTCTCCTCAGAAGGCTGAAGGTGACTGGGGGTGAGGGTGATTCTCCGCCGTTAGCTGCCTGCCCACTGAAGACCCCAAGCCTACTGCAGTCTGACCAGTGGGCCCTGCATACCTCCTCCAACCCACGGGTCTACTACTGAGCGTGTGTCACCCCAGCTAACTGCAATGCATCCTAAGTGGAGTTCACTCGCAGCAGCTTTCACCGCAAAGCAGTGCCCTAACCCCAAGCCCAGGCCCAGGGGCCCACATGAGGCCCAGCAATCAAATAAATGATGCCTGTTTCTTCACAAACTTCCACTCCGACTTAACCTGGTCCCACCTCCAACTGACAAGTCAGCCCAGCGCCATCATCAGCGGAAGGTACAATCTGTCACTTGTTTGCACCACGTGGTCAAAGGACTGAAGGCAGAAACCTGGAACCCAGGGCACCATGTGACCTGCACAGAGTCACATCACCTCTGCGTTTGGACTCCTCACTAAAAGTGGGCAACACTACGAACACTGCCAAGCTTACAGGGGGGCAGTGGATGTGGAGGAGAGAAGGCTGTGAGGCTCAGTGAAGATGAAGAAAATGCATATGGTAGACATGAAAGTGTGACTGAGGTCTAAGGCCTCAGAGGGGTCTGGGAGCTGGTCCTGGCATCAGGTCTTCTCAAAGATGCCCAAGGTCACCAGTTTGGTGATCAATTCTGGAAAATATAGCAGAGTTACAAAAGAGTAAGATTCATTCCTATAACTTAGATAAGTCCTCAAGAATGACAACCCCAAAGCTGAGTATATATTTCAGTATATTTCCAAAGAAATAAGATGCATTTTACCTGTTTCCACCTCTTATTGCCAAACTCTTCTGTGTTGCATTTTCCTACCATTAAAAATCAATCCGTTCTGGCCACTGTATTCTTCCAGACACAGGTAGAAAAAGTATTTTAAAAGAACAGATAAGGAGCAAATCCATCAGAAGACAGAAGTGGGAATGTGTGAAGGGACAGCAGGTCTCCCATTCTGCTGTTGGTGTCCCCAGATAAATGACCACCATGTGCAGTTCTCTGGCCCTGAACAACCCAATTGTGTGAGTCAAGGAGCCTTGTGGCACTTGGCATGTCCAGACCTCCCAGTGGGCTCCCTCCTTTTGTCCACATTTTACGGTCTCAGCACCAGCCCCTACTTCCTCCTCCCAGAGAGTAACTGCTCACTATTGCTGCCAACCCTGCCTCTTGATTGCTGCAGCCAGAGGGGACCTTTGAGTGTTCCTGGTCTTTAGAGCACAGAGAGAAAGCAAGAGGACAAGGAGAGGAGAGGAAGGCATTTAAAGATAAGCAGGCCCTTACTGCTATACCAATGGGCATTTCCTTGAATTTGAGTAAAGTAAAATAGAGAAATGAGTCAGGAAGCCATCCACAGCATGTAATCCATCATCTGGTGCAAACCTCTCATTATTATATTCTAGTTGGATTCCAGTGCACAACCAGTATTTCAGGAGATGAGGTCAGAGCCCAACAGTCCTGCTTCTTTCTCCCCAAGGAACAAGCTTCAAAGATAAAAATAAGTTATCTAGCCCACCCACTGATCAATCTCACAGAAAGCATTCTCAATAGAAAATATGGGTTTGCCCCACCCCACAGCCCCAAGATTCCGGTCTCTGGATTTCCATATCAATATAGCTCCCACAGGTTGGAAGGAGGGAGATCAAGGGTTGAGGGTCCCCTGTGATGACCACCAGGCACTGTGAAAAGGGAGAGGAAACAGCTCACAAGAAAAGTATTCCACGGGCCACCCCACCCCCTCTATCTACAAGAGCAAAGAGAACACAGTCTCAGCCTATGGGACGTGCACCATGGCTCAGATGATCTTGGCAGCAGTAGATGAGATCAAATGCCAGAGCATCCTTGTTCCAAAGCCACGAAGCTGCTCCAAACCTTGGGGTGTTTACTGTGGCCCTTCATGGGCCATAGTCAGCTGAACCAGTGGCCTTCAGAACAAAGCGGGCCTTTTCTCCCAAACAGCTTAATTTAATTTGGAAAATAGGCATTTATTCTTAACCAACATAAAATAGATTCGTGCAGCACTGGGCCACTAGACAGAGGAAATCCCACTTGTGTCAGCTACACACCAAGGTTTGAAGTTCCTAAAAACAAAGAGCGAACAGCTCTATTGTTCATTTTTCCAGAGGCTGGGACTGTGCCCCCTCTGCCATTCAAAGCGCTACTGGACTGCTTCTGCTCCTAGAGGAAGGGGACAGGCCTCTAGGTGCCTCCCATGCAAAGCCTAGAAGGAGCTAAGAGGAAGCAAATACCTACTGTTGCTCTTCATGCACATCTATCCTGCAGCACAAGGTCAAACAAAACAAGGACAACTGAAGAGATGTGGAACAGAATCAGCATCTTTCTCACAAAAGCAACACAAAAGGAAAATAAGACCTCAAATGCATCAGAGAGCGGCCCGCCAGTCATGTTCTTCAACCCTTTCCAAAGGCAGCTCCCATGAAAAATGTTCTCGCAGCCACAATCGCTTGTAAAACCGCCTGGATTTGGCAGATCTGATGTTCGGAATGGATCGGCCACTGAAAGGGAGACACCTCTGTATGCCAGGCTTTCTACTTCATTGCTTTTCCTGGACAAAGCAGGGAGGCCTGTGTGGTACCATTCACATGGAGGAAGGACGCTCAGAGCATGGCCCCATCAGTCCAACCATCGGGTCTCGGTACTCCCGACTTGGGGCTCACAGGCACACAGGGACCCTCCTCCCTGCCTCCCCCAAAAATCTCACAGGAAAGCAAGAGAGCCAGGTGGAGAGGAGACCAAAAAAAAAAAAATCCAATGCTCATTCTTTCTAAAAATATTCCAGTTGTACTTCATGTTTAGAATGGCTGTCTGATAACAACTAAACTGGAGACGGCAAATAAGGCTTTCTACTTTCCTTCTTTAGGAAGTGGATTGAAAAAATGAAGACGCTTACCCATTTTTGAAATAGAGGACATGGGCTCTCTGAAGTCCTGTTTCTAGGAAAAAACCTAGTTCTTGATCGTGGGGAGCAGGGCCAGGCTTAGGGCTTCTGTTTTGAATATTAGTAAGGATTACCTAGAAGGGGAGAAAATCGGAAAACTAATCAGATGCACATCCACGCCTACTTCCTTCAAACCCTTGCTCTAAATGCACTGCACAGTTTGAAAACCCAACTTCCTTTCACGAAGATCAGTGCAGGGGCACAGGTATAGGAGTCCAAGCATTAGGACAGTAGGGGATGCCTTCTGCTAGGACAGAGCAGCCAGGGAACCCAGGTGGGCAGGGCTCTCCTGGCACAGAAAGCAGAAGATTGAGGGTCACTGTTGAGAGGACACGCAGGAGACACATGAGAGGTGGCACACTGCATGACAGGATATTGTCAGGGAGGCTGTGACACGGAAGCAGATCACAACACATGGCAGAACGTCACTGTCCACCAAAGGCCAAGGTCAGCAACAGGCAGATTGCGGCTCAGCCCTGCCTGAGCAGGAGGAGCTCTACTGAGAGCTGAGAAATGATGACAGCAGCGCTCAAGGGGACAGCTGAGAGAACCACCTACACTCCTCTCTCCCCAAACTTCGCCTCCTTTAAACAGAAAACATGATTTAAAAGGTTTAAATTGTTAGCCCTGAAGAAAGACTACAAACTAATTGGAAGAAAGACCTGCAAGTTGAGTTTGTTACAGTGAAGAGTCAACACATATCTGCTAATCTCTTTAAATCTGATGGTTAAATAAAGCATTTCTCAAAGACAGACTTCCCTGTGGCCCACACAAAAACCATACAAGTGCTATTCAGACACGCTGCCCCTATTTGCTAGAAGTCAGCAGTTTTTTAAAAGGCTCGGTTGTTAGCCAAACCCCAAATATCCTAGAGGTCTTGTTCTTTAAAAGGAGTTGAAGCAATTCAGTAGGTTCTCTAACCTATAGGCCTTGGGGAAAAGAAGTAGGAGACACGCGATGAACACATCGCTAAGGAAGAAAATCCAGGCAGGCAACCCTTGCATCTGGGCTATGCGCCAGTGGGCATCTTATTAAAGCCCCTGGCTCCTTCCCACCTGGGCATCTGGCTCTGCCCACAATGTGCTCTGGGGCTCCTCCTCTCTGGGAGCCTCCGTTTCTCTCCTCTGCACTACAGGAGCTTCCTCCATGCATGTGCTAAGCATTACAGATGCACAGACCGACATCATGGGCACTTTTCTGTCTTAAGTTGTCTTCAGACGACTTTATTTTTATTCCTATGAGCTTCAAAAATCATCAGTACACTGCCACTCCCCAATTTAACCTCTAGCCCAAGCCTCCTCACGTAGCCAACTATACTACTCTGAGGCCCAGAAGTGAAACTTGCAAAATTGCCTTTCACTTGCCTCTGAGCATGTTTTTTTTTTAATTTTGAAATGCCATGATTACGTTAAAGTAAAACACTTCAGCACAGCAGAAAGAAAAATTTTAAGTCACCTCAAAATTCTACTACACAGAAATAAGCATAGTTAACATTTGTGTGCATATGTATCAAGCAGAGAAAAATAAAAATCATTTTACAAAAAAGGTCATGTTATATATACTAGTTTTAAATTTGAACCATTACATTTAATTTAGTTAAATTTGGCAGAAGAAACTAAAGTATGATCAAAGTAATCACTCAACTTCAGAAAGACCACTTTTACTCACATAATTCATTATACGTTAAAAATATGTGTGTACATATGTATGTGTGTCTCTACAGAGCTAAAGTAGATCAGTATTTTTATCTACATGTTTCAACTTATACAATATTTACTTGCACATAACACAGATGGAGAAATTAATGTATGCATTCTTCCTATCGTACTTTCTCCTTCAGTCCTCCATTTTTATTTTTATATTTCAGCTTTCTTTTTATATTATTATTTTTATATTATGATATATATATATATACTCACACACATGTATATACACATGTACAGGGCTGTGTGTATATACAGTTGTTTTGTGTTCACTTTCGAGAACACTAATTGTGTGCACTACCTTTTTATTTTTGTAGTTCTGGAGATCAAACCCAGGGCCTTGCTCATGCTAGGCAAATGCTCTACTACTGAGCTACTCCCAAGCCTGTGTGTTGTCGTGACCAGTAGAGGCTGGCAAGTATGAGTCCTTCAATTTTATTCTTTTGTTTCTAGATTGTTTGGCCTGTTCTGGGTCACATGAATTTCATACAAATTCTTGAACCAGCTTGTCAATTTTTGCAAAAAGTACATCTCATATTTTGACAGGTATTGGGTTGAATTTGAAGATCAATTTAGGGAATACTAGCACTTTTATACATTAAGTATTTCAATCCATGAACATGGGCTGCCTTTCCATTTATCTAGATCTTCCTTAATTTCTTTTAACAGTGTTTTGCAGCTTTTAGTGTACATGTTTTTATTAAATTTATTTCCTGATATTTTATTCTTTTGATTCTATTATACATGGAACTGTTTTTCTTAAATTTATTTTGGATGATTCACTGCTGGCATATAGAAATGTGATTTTTATATACTGACCATATAGCCTATAATCTTGCTGAACTTGTTATTAGTTCTAGCTTTTTAAAAAAATTCCTTAGAATTTTCTACATACAAGATCATGTCATCATGTTACAAATAGAGTTTTACTTTACCTTTTTCAATCTGGATACCTTTTTCCTTGCCTAATTGTGCTGGTTAGAACACCTTCTACAATACTGAGTAAAAGTGACATGAGCGGAAATCCTTTCTTGTACCTGATGTTAAGGGGAAAGCATTCAGCCTTTTAACATTAAATATGTTGCTAGAGGTAGGGTTTTGATAAATGCCCTATCTCAGGCTGAGGAAGTTCCTTCTATTTCTAGTTTATTGAGTGTTTTCTTTATCATGAAAAGGTGTTGAATTTTATCAAATGCTTTTTCTGCATCCACTAAAATGTTCATGTGATAGATATGGATACAGATATAAAAACAGGGCTGAGGATGTAGCTCAGCGGCATAAGTGCTTGCCTGGCAAGCCTGAGGTCACGAGTTCAGTTCCCGGTACCAAAAATAAAACAAAACAAAACAAAAAACAGATATAAAAACAGTTCTTTATATCTATATGAAGGTAGAGATGTCTACATATAGATATGCTTACCACATCAATTGATTTTCAAACATGAATTATCTTTAATTCCTGAAATGAGTCTTACTTGTTTATGACATATAATCCTATATATAGATGCTCCTTGATTTACAATGGGGTTAATCCTGCTGGTCACTAAATATAGTAAATTGGAAATGCATTTAATATACCTAATCTATTAAACCTCATAGCTTAGTCTGGCCTACCTTAAACATGCTCAGAACATTTACAATAACCTACAGTTGGGCAAGACGATCTAACATAAGGTCTACTTTATAATAAAGGGATGAATAATTCAAATGATTCACTGAATGTCTGTATCTAGAAATGCTGACAATACAGAGCACTGTATAGCACAGGTTGTTTCCCCTCATGACTGCATGGCAGCTGCAACTCACTATCCCGACCCAGCAAAGGGACAGAGTATTGCGCTGCCTATCACTAGCCCAAGAAAAGATCAAAATTCAACATTTGAAGTACAGCTTTTCTGTCCAAGCTAAAAAGCTCTGACTTTTAACTGGAGTGTTTAGGTCATTTACATGTAATGATTTATTTTTGCCTGCTTTTTGAAAAATATTTTAGATTGTTTTTCTAGTACTTTAAAGATACTATAGTTTGGATCTTACGCGTCTCCCCAAAGATTTATGGTTTGGTTCCCAGCTGATGGCACGATTTGAAACTGGTGGAACCTTTTAAGAGGTGGGACCTAATGGAAGGAAATTAGGTCACTTAAATACAGTTTCCCAAATGTGTACTGTTTCTACACCTCAAAGGGATATATATATAGGATATATATATTCTTTTTTTATTTCGTTGGTATTTCTGTTGAGGATATTTGCATCTATATTCAGAAGAAATATTGGTCTCATAAAATGAGTTAGAAAGTGTTTCCTTGTCTCCTGTCTTCTGGAACTTTGGGTAATGTTCGTATCATGTCTTCCTTAAATAATGGAATTCATCAGTGAACCCAACTGGACTTATAGTCTTCTTTATGGAGAGGTTTTTCACTAAAAATCCAATTTTAAAAATAGATACAGGGATATTCAAGTTATCTCTTTGGTAGTTTGTAAGCTTTGGTAGTTTGTGTCTTTCAGAGAATTTTTCTATTTTTTTAAAAGTGATCAAATTTATTGGCACGAACTGGTCATAATTTTCCTTTACAAGCTCTCAAAATCTATGGATCAAGACCAGTGTGTCATTATTACTTCTGGGTATTGGTAATTTGTGTCTTCTGTCTTTTATTCTTGCTCAGTCTTGCTTTTTCTTGACCTTTTATTGATCTCTTCAAAAACCAGTTGTTTTTTTTTAATATCAGTGACTCTGGTCCATATGATTTCCTTTCTTCTGCTTTCTCTAGTTTTAATCTGTTCTTTTTCCAATTTCTTGAGTTGTAGATTATTGATTTGAGCATTTTTTCCTTTCTAATATAAGCATTTAGTGTTATAAGTTCTTCTGTGTACTTTGTTTTACATATTTCAAAACTCTCCCATCAGCTTTTGTTTTACATATTTCAAAGCTCTCTTATCAGCTTATAAGGATTATAATGTCTTGCTGATAAACTGGACTTTTGTTGATAAATTGGTACTTCCTTTCTCTTGCAATATTCCTTGTACCTAATTTCCATTATAATACAGAAATTCTAGCTTTCTTTTGATAGTATATACTTTTACTACTTATCCACTTATATGTTAAAGTGGTTTTTTGTGTATAGAATATAGTTATGTTTACTTTTCTGTCCAATCTAAAAATCTCTGGCTTTTAATTGGAGTGTTTAGGTTATTTATGTTTAATGACTTGCTGTGTCTAGTTGCTGAAAAATATTTTAGATCATTTTTCTTTTAGTACTTAAAAGGTGTTACAGTTTGACCCTAAGTGTCCCTGCCAAAGGATTATGTGTTACAGGTTTGGTCTCTAGCTGATGGCGCTATCTGGAATTTGTGGAATCTTTTAGGAGGTGGAGCCAACTGGAAAGAAGTTAGGTCCTCTGGGGCAGGGGATAGTGGAATCCTTGCCCCTTCCTGGCTCTCTTTCCTTCCCAGCTACAATGTGAAGAGCAGCTTTTGTTCCACATGCACTTTCCACCGTGATGTTCTGCCTTGCCAGAGGCTGAAAGCGACAGGGCCAAGTGACCAGGGACTGAAGTCTCTGATGCTATGAGCCAAGTTAACTCTTTACTTCTTTCAAGTTGTCTCTCTGAAGTATTCTGTCGCAATAGAAAGCTTATTAACACAAAAGTTGTCATCCAATGTCTCTGGCTTAGATTTCTGGTAAGTCTGCTGTAAATCTGACTTCATTCTGTGTTTAAGGCTTTTTGTGTGTTGTTGGTTTGGTTTTTTTTTTTTTTTTTTTTTTTTCCTGGCTGCCTTCAAGATTTTGACTTTGGTTTTCAAGAGTTTGACTATTATGTGTCCAAGTGTATGTATTTAACCTGACTGGGATTCTCTTAGGCTCTGTTAAATGTGCTTTTGCTGTGTTTCAGTAATTTTGAAAATTTTTCAGCCATGTCCTCTTCAAATATGTCTTCTGTTCCAGTTTCTCTTTCTATTTTACTTTTGGGATTCCAAAGACACATATGATATTCTCCTATAGCTATTACCACATTCTCCTTTGGAAAAAGCACCCACCCAACAAATGAGAAAGCACGATAGCACCAAAGGAAGGCATCAAAGATTCTGGGTGGAAAGAAACAGGCTCAAGGTCTAGTTTTGACACTCCATACCACTTATGGAGCTGTCTACTCTGATACCGTAGATCTTCGCTGTCCTTATCTATACAAAGGGAATAATACCTACTTTACACGGTTGTTTCTAATCGCAAATGAGTGAGCATATAAACATTACAATTTGTAGTGGAGATATACTGAAGAGTTGCCTTCAAATAGAAACAAAATAAGGATATTTACCATCACCCTTATTTCTTAACACTACTCTAAGGATTCTGGCAAAAAGACATGAAGAAGATATAAAATGGAAAATATTAGAAAGGAAAAAACAACCACAACAAAAATTCATCTGCCATAGACTCATATGCTTAGAAATATGAAAAGAATCAACTCTATTTCTTATTCTAAAGAAGACTTTTCAGGTACCACCACAGCCAGTGATCCTATACTGCTATGCTTGTTAGCCTTCAAGGTTCTGCTCAGCTGTTACCTGTTCTAGAAGCTGTCCTTGAACTTCCACACTAGCCTAAGACCTGTCTCTCGCTTTAAAGCTCTGACTATACTATTTACCACCAAACCACTCCCATGGTGGTTATGGGCCTGTGTCCTCATGAGGTAGGGTGATTAAGGGCGTGTGCTGTGGCCTTCTTATTCTAGGGCCACCGGTGTTAAGCATTCAATAAATGTTATTGAAAAGGCATTCAATAAATGTTTGTGTAAGTGAATTGAACAACTGTTATAAGTGTGTGCAAATCCAATGAAAAAAACAACCTAGTCACATCAATGAAAATGGAAAAGATGTAGGAATAAAACAAATCTATTTAGCTGGGGATATAGCTTAGCAACACAGCACCTCTCTGGCAAGTACAAGGTCCTGAGTTTGATTCCTGGTACCCACACACACACACAAAAAAAAAAAAAAAAAAAAATTTAAATTTGTACTGCAAAAAGTATGGATGGTATGGGGAAAAGGTCATACATGAGAGAAGACTAGATGTAACTCTCTAATGTAATTAATTAATTAATACAAATTGAACCAAACCCCTATAAGATTTTTCTTGAATTCAACCAAATTATTCTAAAACTTATCTGGAAGTATGAAGAGAAAAGAACAATGGATACTCTGAAAACTAAAAGTGATAAGTAATTACTAGTCTCTCAGATGTTAAAACCCATCCTAAATAGACAGCAGCACATCAGAGCAATACAAGAGTAGTATGACAAAATAGGGAATCCAAAAATTATGTAAAATTACAGAAAATGTGAAAAAGAAATATATAATCCTCTAAAAATGGCACTGAATTTTGAGGAAAAACAATTTAGAGTCATCTCTAATGTCATATACCAAAATAAATCCCGAGGAGTTGGGATATTTTCATCATGGGAAACAATCAAAACTTTTCAAATCCTAGAGCAAATTTATCCCAATTTTCAAGCTTTAAAAGCAATAAAATATAATTCAAACACCAGATTCAATTATATCCAGATTCAAATTTTATGAACAACTTAAAAATGGTAAATTACTGATTGGGAAATTATTTAGACCAAATATGATAAAGGGGTAACATATTTATGATATAATTTACTTAAATTATAAGAAAATTGCTACTTCCAAAAGATAGATACAAAGTATAAGAGACAAAAAAGAATATACCAAGGTCTAACATACTTGTAAGTTACCATATGACCGAGCAATTACACTCCTAGGAATATATCCAAGAAAAATGAGAATATTTGTCCACATAAGAATTTGTACATGAATATTTATAGTAGCATTACTGGTAATACCCCACAAGTGGAAACAATCCAAATGCCTATCCAATAATGAATGAGTAAACACAATGTAGAGCATCCATACAGTAGAAGATTATTTACCAATAGAAAAAAATGAGGTACTGATAAATGCTACAACATGGATGAATCTTGAGAACATTACGTTGAGCCAAAGGAGCCTGTCATAAGAGATTAAGTTTTATGATTGTACTTATATTAAATGCCCACAGTATGCAAATCTATAAATCAGGAAATAGATTAGGAGGTTTTAGGACTAAAGAGATTGATTGGACATTAATGTGGTGTGACTGCTACAGGGTTTCTTTGGGGGTGATGAAAATATTAAATATCAGTTACAGAATTAAATGCTGGTGATAGTTACACACTATAAATATATTAAAAACCACTGACAAACAAGCACAGTGGTGTGTACCTATAGTCCCAACTATTCAAGAGACTGAAGCAGGAAAATCACTTGGGCCCCGGAGTTCCAGGACAGCCTGGACAACAGAAGACCTCATCTTAAAAAAAGAAAAAAAAGAAAGAAAATGAATTGTACAATTTAAATGAGTGAATTATATTTCCATTATTTAAAAGGAAGAAAACTCTCTAGTAAACCAACATGGAAAATGTCAAACTCATTAATATTAAAAAATGCAAACTAAACTTCCAAGGTACTATTTCACCTAACAAATAACTTTTAAACAATTTACTAAGATTGCAGAACAAAACCACTAGTCTCCTGCACTGCCAAAATTCAAAGATATCAGGAAGACGTGCAGAAAGTAACTGGATGTGATAACAAGAATGGTAAAACTATTTGAACTTCTAGGAATTTGCCCTTAGGAAATAATGTAAAGTAAGGAAAAAAGCTAGCTGAGGGAAGTGGGCATGACCACAGTATTTACAAGTCAGACGCAACAATAAGTTAATTATATTATGGAGGGCAGTCCTTTGAAATATTATACATCCATGAAAACCATGTGAAGTTTAATGTTAAGTGAAAAAAGAGAGATATAAAACCTTCTAATGCTATTAATTTATGAAGGCAAAGACTGACAAGAAATGTACAAAAATGACAATAAGTGACTCATCTTTCCTGGTTACCAGACTTTTCTCAGTTGTAAGACTGTTGCAACCTCCTACTCCAGTCAGTCAGGCGTGAGGCTCCAAGTCGGAGGTACCAGAGCAGAGACGCACAGCCTAGCCAGGCAGTGTCTGGACAGTTCTGTGAGGAAGTACTGGTTCAGGTGGGCTGACTTAAGCTTTAGCATGAATGAAAAGGTGTCTCACATTTTAGAGCCACAAAGAATGTCACTTGGACCTCTAGACTCACACCCTCCCTTTTTGAGCAGCAGCACTGACTGCTAGGACACTTGGTTTGAATTCAATGCACCCACAGTGACCTTAATCTAATCCAGCTCTGGATCCCAGCCCCAAAGCGATGTCACCACAAGTTCCATCTGCAAGAAGACAGCAGGAACTCAAGCGTGACCATGCTGCCTAAGAGCAACAAACTCACAACGAGCAGGGGAACCCTGGGCTGGACCCTGCAAGCCATGGGGACCGGAGGTTTCTTCTTAGCACTGTAGCACTAAAACAGCCAATAAAAAGTCATGGATGCCCAATAATTGAACAGGAACTTCCTTTCTAAAATGGGGTGTAAAGGAATGAACTGTCAGCAGAAGGTAAAGTTCCATCCTGGCACTGCTCCTGCTCAAGAAAGCCATAACCAGCTGGTTGGCTGACGCGTGCAAAGGACAGAGACAGGATAATTTCATTTGCCAAAAGCAGGGCTCAGATTGTGATATCCAAGAATGAAGTCATCTTTATTCCTATCATTGCAGTGCAAGTTCCTTGCAGTGCAGAAAATTTTATTTACTATTGGCAGAATGCCACTATCTGGAGATAAACTAATCAAGGCCACCCTGTGCCATTGCTAATTCTATCTGCTCTGATTTGATTTCTTTGATTAAGTTATTTTATGCACACAATATTAGGGTTATATTTTATTCCCCTTCAGAAAACAAACTATCAGAGAAGAGTACTGGTCGATGTCTATAACCTAATGTAATAAGGACAACACTAAGCAAATGTTTACTGCACAGAGCTTTCATTTCCTCCCATCTCCTCTGGTCTGGCCTGGCCTCTGCATTGGACAAGGGGAACAGCCACACAGGGAAAGCTCCTAGCATCCTGCCTGGTACACAGTGCTTCTCAGTAAATGCTGGTTCTCTAACCTGTAAAGTTAGACAAGCCAGGCAGAATTAGCTCCATCAGGAAGACGGAATGCAGGGGCTGGGGATTTAGCTCAGCGGCAAAGC
>NW_004955438.1:13120492-13187404 GCF_000276665.1 Chinchilla lanigera
AAAAAAAAAAAAAAAAAAAAAAAAAAGGAAGACGGAATGCTGAAGCCGCCATAAAGAAACAAACAGTCCATGGTCAGACAATTAAGAGTGACCAGAAATTCAGAAATAGGGACTGGAAATAGGGACTCCAGGCGAAATGTTGTTCCAGTAGCTTCAGCACAAGGTAAGCAAGCCAAACTCTCCTGAAAACATTACTTCCTAAACATTCCCCTAAAATTCTTTAACATTCCTAATCAAGGAGCAGGTATGTGATGCTGCAGATTTTTAGCTAAATATCTGAAATTTTGAAAGGCTGAGAACGATTGCACAGCCGAGTGACTCAGGAGCAGATAATGACAACAAAGCTAACATCTACAGTGTGCTAGCAATGTAATGGAAGTACAGGAGTTCTCTATTGTACAGACAGGACCCTGAGGCGCAAGAGAGGCTAAGGACCCCCGAGTTCCACAGCTAAGAGGTAGCAAGGCCGGTATTCCAATGCCGAGTACCTTTACTATGGTGCTCGGCTGCCTCTCATAGCTGGGTCAGCTGCCTCAATGGGAGGCCAAGGTCAGCTTCATTTCTGAACGGCCACTGCCCTTGAGGAACCCAACAACTGGAACACAGCTGGGCACACACACTGCAGAGAAGCTCAGGGAATGACACAGCCTCAGAAACCTGACGCCATGGCTCCAGATGTAAAAAACCATTAGTCATACCACTCTAAAACGTCCTTAAATGAGGTTCCACCCAAATTGCATTCGTGCTAATGAGTGAACTTAAGAGCCAACCCTAAATGCCAAAAGGTCCTCACAGACTCACTAGGGGTCCTTAGAAAGCAAAGCACTATTTGCCTTGGCTTTCCCAAGGCTGTTACTTCTTTCAGATTCTGTTTCTTTAATGTGTCTATTTTCAATTCAGTGTAATTCCTACTACATTCAAAACCTAAATCAATTAAGTTCAAATTTAAAAAAAAAGGTTGACCAAGCATTTTCAGCATAGCCCACAATTCCCTTGTCATATACAAACCCTTGAACTTCCACCAAGCCCACTGGCTACTTAAGGAGGTCATTCTCCCCCAGCCTTTGCATTGACCAACACTTAATTTCTTGAGTGTCCACTGCAGTCAAAACAGATGTTTGCCTCATTCAATCTGCCTCATTGCTAAGAGCCCAGCTGGCTGAAATCTGGGGAGGGCCCAAGTGGTTTCCATAAAGGAAGCTCCTACTGAAAACTCAGAGCCCAAAGTAGACAGCAGTCACCTAGATGTGCCGAGAGTTAACGCCAGGCCCAGGAGGCTGCTTCCTCACACAACTGAATGCCAAGGCTCCACCGGCCCCATACTTCTGGAGCACATGGGGAAGGACCCAATCCAGCATTTGTCTGCAGCGGCTTGGGAGAATTAATTGAGTGAACACTGAAGTAGGTATTAGGAAAGACTGAAGTCTTCATATTAGCTTTGGCCTTACTTATGTGTCCTTGGGCCCCATTTTTTTCTTCAAAATTTAATTCCTATGATCATGTGTCCCCAGACAAATAAAAAAGATTTAAACTCTATGGTTATTGAGGTCTCTTTGAAAGCTGGGCTGAAGAGCCCTGCAGTGAGGGGGGAATTAAGAGTAAACAAACGCTCAACAGGAAGTATACGCAGCTCTGCCAGTTCCTACATTGCTAAAGATACACAGAACAGATGAGCCTCCTTCCTCCCAGTCAGGCAAAGGCAGCTCCACCGTGACTGGACAACTGGAGAGTAAGCTGCAAAATAAGGGTCCCCCAGCGCAGGACTGCGCAGTCAACAACAACAGCTCAGCTGGGATACACAGGCTTCTCTACTGCAAGCTCTGGCCATAGTAGCCAGGCGATAGATAGAGTGTGGATGTTGAAAGCAGCCTGCATTTCTCTAAAGACATATCCTAAATTCTGAATAACAACAAGAAAAATTCCCTCCTAAGAACCTCCTGATACAACAACATTTTGACACAGACAGCCTGAATTCCCAGCCATCATGAGCTATGACTTACAACCCATTCTGGTTAAGGGCAGGTCAAACACTCCTCCATCATTCCCTGCAACCCTACATCCTCTGTGAGTCTCATTCTATCTACTCTCCCTGCCCCCTCATAGGCAATCCTGACCCTCATGAGACATACTGACACATTACAAAATGATTTTTTTAAACAAATTACTTCTAGTTGGTACACATATAAAATAACAAGAGCTAGCAAGACTTAGATAGTCCCATGCTAATCTTTACAGAAACACCCAGAAAACTGATGGAAAACAACTTGGATTATTTTCGAACTCTCACAAAACTTCTAATCACGTCAAACATCAAACAGGTGCATCTCTGAGGCTGAGGCTCAAGGTCAGTGTCCAGTCTTGGTTAGAACTCCAGGAAACTCTGTTGCGGTGGAGATTGCTAGGAACAACTGTTATTAAAAATAAGTGACATCTACCAAGAAGCCAATGTGCTCTGGAATCTAGGCTAAGTGCTTGAATCCACATGACCTTATATAATTCCAGAAACTCTATAAAGCAGGAACTATTATTATGCACTTTTTGCAGACGGGAAAATCAGGCTCACAGGTGAATAAATTTAGCAAAAGATGAGTGTCCTTCTAGGCAGACAAGTTGCCCATCAATTTCCAGCCTCCTCTGCACAGAGCTCACTCATTCCCTGTTAAGTGGCCTTGTCAGAGGCTGGTTTCTGTTCCCCACACGCCAGAGAACAACTGATTACTGGAGACGGTCGTACCAGACGGCTTCAGAGACACACAACCTGGTCTGAGCAGGAAGGCTGAAGTCCCCAGCAGAAACTGCCTTACCCATCCAGGTAAAGCCTTGCAACCTCAGAGGGGCAGATGTGCCCACACAGACCACATGAGGATGAAGGAAGTCAACCCATTTGCTCAGTGGAACAGAAATGATTCCCGCTTCAGTGTGCCAGGGGTATAAAGAGCTGCACACTGTCATTTCTGCTCAGAGGATCTTAAAAATACTTCGCACACACTGAATGACCTACTTTATTTTCACATGGCACCGCCAACACTACCATCTTCTCCATAGTATTCAGGAATAAGTAAAGCTTTGTAGCCTGAGGCAGACAAGTCAAAGGCTTTCCAGTGGTTGACTGCAGTAGTCTATAATCCACTTTGGAAACAAAATAATCAGATGGAATAAACACACGGGCCTCACTTACCCTTTCTATCTCTTGAAGGTACAAGAGTGCGATGTCCCCTGCTTTCTCATAACAGGTGATGACATCCTGTTCCCGGTCCACATGAAGATTACTGGTAGAGGACGAAATAGGCAGCTTCTCTAAACAAAGTCCTTTAAAGAAAAGAAGCAAACACACAAAAACTGGGTAACTTGTTTTTCATGTTTGTAAGTCTTAAATACTGCTCTAGAGGGCCACAGTGGTCATAAGATATCACAGGCTATTTTTTTTTTTTTTTTTTTTTTTCCTCCGGTACCGGGAACTGAACTCACGACCTTGCACTTGCCAAGCAGGCGCTTTTGCCACTGAGCTAAATCCCCAGCCCCATCACAGGCTATTAACAAAGCAGATTCCCTGCCCTCTATCCTCTCTCCTTCAGGACAAAATGGGACATCAAAATGGAGCACCAGAAGGAATATCTGCACCTTACAGAAGAGGCCATTAAAAACATAGATTTTTAAAATTTTTTTTTGTATTTTTAAAGAAAAAGAAACAAAAAACAAGAAACAAACAAAAAACAAATTCCAAAACAATATGATAGGAGAGTAACAAAGGTTAATACATTGCATATTGTTATCTTAATTACTCAGAGTACCTGATATCAGCATTTAATTGTTCAAACAATATTAGCACAGACCTCTTTTCCATGAACTGAGAGAAATTAGTAGTATAATTATTTTAACTATCTTTTGTATGTATGTGTGTGTATATATATATATTTTCCCCCTTTTGCTTTTCCTTTCCTTCTTTTTTCCATTCCCCCAAAACAGTTTCTCTTTTCCTTTGAAGTTTCTTCCCATTTTACAATATCTGTTGTACATTTTGGATCTTATTTACTCTTTCATCTTCTCACCCTAGGGAGACAATACGATAAAACACAGATTCTTTTGACTTTGAAGTTTAGATTGAGAACTTGGCCAGGCACCTCACCACCAATTCATTCAGACCTAAGAGAGTGTGGCAGTTAATCTGATGTGTCAACTTCACTGGGCCACTGGGTACCCAGGTAGTTGGGCAATGATTCTGTGTGTCCACGAGAGTGTTTCTGGCTGAGATTAACACTTGAATTGGGAGACTGAGTATGCAGTTCACCCTCCCTAATCTGGGTCTCACTCAATCAGCTGAACAAAAAGGCTGAGTTAGATGGAACCCAGCCTATCTCGCTGCGCAGAGCTGGATTGCAGTCTTTTCCTGCCTTTGCCCTTGAATTGAAACTCTGGCTCCTCTTGGACCCTGAACTTCCAGCTTTTGGACCAGAAGTGATACCACTGGGTCTTCTGGTTTTCAGGTCTCCAGACTCAAACTAGAACTGCATCATCATCCCTCCTGGATTTCTACTTGTCTAATGCAGTTTTATTTCCTATGAGTCCTGTTTCTGTGAAGAACCCTGAATAATACAGAGTGATCATCACTCAAATATGCCTTGGGTCCTTGAATTTTTAAAAATAAGTAAAGCTGGTTGCTATAGAGTGGATCTTAAATGTCCCCCAAAGACCTATCTGTGTGTTCCAGCATCATCCCCAGAGCAGCACCACTGGGATAGAGAGCCTTCAAGAGGCAGGGCCTAGAGGGAGACCAGTCACTGGGGATGCGGCCTCAAAGGGAAGTCTAGGACCAAATCCTCTATGGGCCAAGAGGCAAGTGATGCTGTTCTCCCAAGCACGCTAGCCATGATTGGTTTTTGCTGCCCCAAAGCAACAGGGCCATTCCATTGTAAACTGCAGCCTTCAGAACAAGGAGCCAAAATAAAACTGTTTATAAGCTGATTATCTTAAGTATTTTGTTAGAGTAACATATTAGCTCAGAGCATCATACTACCTAAAGGGGAATCTTCTACCCTGAAATGCACAGTTAACCAATGGAACCTAAAAACATTGCTGCTGGACATGGTGGCACACGCCTATAATCCCAGCACTTGGGAGGCTGAGGCAGGAAGATCGTTGTGAGTTCGAGACCAGCCTGGGCTACAAAGTGAGCTCAAGGCCAGCCTGAACTGCATAGTGAGACCCTGTCTCAAAAAAGACAAAAACAACAACAACAACAAAAAAACATTGTTTAATGTTCTCAGGAGTTTTAGCTCCTAGCATTTTGACCAACTCTCACCTTAGAGTTTAGTCTATGTGACAGCTGTGAATGAAGACTTTCTTGGTAGGCATTTCTTCAGAGATGAATTAAGTACTTTTTGCAAAGAGAGATTTCAGGCTTGAAATGTATGAAAGCACAAAAGGCCGAAAAGATAACAATGTGAGGATGAGCAGCTGCTGCTTGAACCCAGCAGCAACCTCTGTCCCTGACCTGGACATCTGGCATGAAGAGTTGGACTCAGGATCCCTAGCACCCAACAGAGGCAGAGGGTCTCTGCCTACCAAGTGCTCTGTGCTATATGTGCACCCACAATAACATATTCCACTCCATTTTCAAGTGTGAGAAGCAGTTTATGCTGAAATAGGAGCCTGGAATCAGAAGGGGCCAGAGAAATTCTCTGGTCTAAGAAACTAAGACCTGGCATGGTAAACAAAGTGACTTGCTCAAAATCTGACAGTCAGCTAAGGTGACAATAGAGCTGGAGCCAGGTCTTCAGCTCTCAACCTACACTGATCGCATAAGCTGCTGGTTTTCACAGGGAACACCACTAGTGAAAGGGGTCAGAATGCTAAACATCAGGAAGTAACCCATAGGCTCCTGGACACCATTCTGGATAACGGCTTCAGCCCAGCTGCTCTCTGCAAACAGCAAAACTGCCCCCAGGCTGCAGGGAGCCACAGAAGATGTTCTACTTCTAACAAAAGTCCACTGTTTATACTGGAGTTTCTGCTCTGTGTTGCATGTCCTAGAGGTTCTGATAAATGCTTAACATCACGATCCCTCACTACTCTATCAGGCAGAATAGACTTGCCACCCCCAAATGTCCTGTGCTCTGCCTATTTACCTCTTCGCCTAGCAGCCACTAATCTTACTGTCTCTACAGTTTTGCCTTTTCCAGAATATTCTATAGTTGAAGTCACAGTACATACACTTTTCAGACTGGCTTCTCTCACTTCGCAAGGTTTACTTAAGATGAACTCCACATCTTTTCTTGGCTTGATATATCATTTCTTTTTGTTGCTAAATAATATTCCACTTACCCATTCATCTATTGAAGAGTATCTTGGTTCTTGAAAGTTTTGGCAATTATAGAAAGCTGTTATAAACACTCATGTGTTGGGTTTTATGAATTTTCAACTCATAATCTATTAATTTTTTTAAATTTTAAGACAAGGTCTCACAACGTTGCCCAGGCTGGCCTCAAATTTGTAATCCTCCTGCCTCAGCCTTCCAAGCTGCTGGGATTATGAGTGTCCACCACCACGCCTCAGTTATCTTTTAAAGACATTTAAATTATAAGGAAAAACTCTTTCATAGTCATATTTCCTGTGCTCTTTCTTCCTTTCTGTTCATTTATATTTCTTTCTGGTATCTTTTTTCTTTCTGTAATTCCTTTGCCACTTCTTGCAGCGTAGATATGCTACTGCTGGTTTCTTTCAGTTACTAGAGGTCTAAGAAATATATTTGGTCTTCATTTTAAAGGGATATTTTCATGGAGTGCAAAATTTGGAGTTGGTGGCTTACTTTTTGCCCCTCCCTTATTCAGTAGGTGCTGTTCCACCTATGCTCACTTGTATGATTTCTGACGACACACTCGCTGCCATGCTTACGTTTGTTTGACTGTGTGCATCTTTTCCACTAGCTGTTTCTAAGATTTTCTCTTTAGAATTGGTTAGGACCAATTTATATTATGCAGTACCTGGGCTTTGCTGAGCTTCCTGAAAATGAGGGTTTATGTTTTTTATAAAAATTTTAAAATGTTTGTGTATTATTTCTACAAAAATGTCTGTATCATCCTCTTGCCCTGGAGGAAACCCCAGTATACACATACTAGGTCACCTAAAGTGGTCATACTTATGTTTATTCTATTTATTTTAAATCTATTTTTTTCTCTTTTATTCTGGATAATCTCTTCGGCTATGTCTTCAAATCTTTTTTTTTCTGCAAAGCCATGAATCACAACCAGGGTATTTTTTTCATCTCTAACATTACAACTTTCATCTGTAAAATTTCTGTAGAAATTTGATTTAAGGGGCTGGGGATTTAGCTCAGCGGCAAAAGCGCCTGCCTGGCAAGCGCAAGGTCGTGAGTTCGGTTCCCGGTACCAGAGAAAAAACAAAACAACAACAAAAAAAAAGAAATTTGATTTGGGTATATTTTTATCTTCCATATCCCTACTGAACTTTCTGAACACACAGAATACAGTGATAATAGCTGCTTTAGTGTCCCTCAAATCCCAAGTGCTCAGTATCCATTCTCTTCTCATTTACCGCTAAAGTTGTTTAAGTAGTTGCAAAAAAAAAAAAAAAAAAAAATCACTAAGTAGTCTCTCCCTGGTGCAAGCTCTGTTATAACCTCTTGACATTTTTAGTGGGGAATACGAGACAAACTGAACAAACTCACCATTTAGCACAACAGTTCCAGAACTACTTAAAAACCAGCACTTGATTGGAGCTTCCTAAATGTGCTTTTAAGTATTACAAACACTTGTACAAAATTAAAATCACCAGGAAAAAAAAAAAAACAGGGAGAAAATTAATTTCATAATCTGCCCTCCGCTTGGATGAGAGGCAACCAAACAACGTGCAAGTTGGTATCAGGGATTTCATATGAGGTAAACTAATGCCCCAGAGTACGTCAAAAGATCAGGCAAAATCAGATCTGCTCCTTACACTGCAGACTGGCTCTGACCACAAACGCCCACAAAAATGACCAAGATCCTCAGAGACTTGCCAAGGCTACTGAATCAAAGAAAGGCCAAGCCAATTTGACACAATTTGACTATCATCTGCATTTTACTGGGTTCTGAAATATTTGAAAATGATGCCTGTTCATGCCTTGGTTGGTAAGAATATACAATCAGCAATACAATCTTCCATGGAGCAGACACTGCAAGTTTTCTGTGGCAGATTTGTAGACCTTCAAGTCTGGATGGCAATGTGTTTCCAGCAGTGAGTCCATTCTTGGACAAGAGGCCCCATGTGGTATTAAGTTAATTAACTATTGCTCTTTTCCTTCTCCCAAATACTATGGCATTCACTCTATGTGCCACTGGGCATATACATGAGCAATGGACAAATCCTGGTGTACCACAAGTCTTAGCAAGTTTAGTTCTCTGTCAAAAGCTACTCACAGGCCCTCTGGACTGGTCTATAAATTTTCAAGTGTCTGGGGTCACATCAACACTGTCTGAGAAGCAGTGTCATGAGGACATGGCCCCAAGTCACTCCCACGAAAATCTCAGATGATGCCTTGTGAGTTTAGAAAGCTATCTCACTAATGCTTTCAGTTACTTTCTTTTTTTCCAGAGAAATACACAATGCCCTCTACCACATAAAAGTGAAAAACAGACTTGATAAGTGGCTGATGTGTCAACAATGCCTCGATAAGATTTCAATAAATTTTATATTTTTCCGGGTATGGTCGTGTACACCTGTAACTCCAGCACTGGGAGGCTGAGTCAGGATTACCAGTTTGAGTCCAGCCTGAGTAATTTAACAACTGAGTAAGACCCTGTCTCAAAACTGAAGTTAAAGAAGGAAGGAGGTAGGGAGGCTGGGCATCTAGTTCAGTGTGAAGGCCTTGGGTTCAATCTCTAGTACTAAAAAAATAAAAAGAACTTCATCTCCAGGATCAAAACTTTATATAAAAAAGGTGGAAATAAAGTGTGTCTGTTTTCTGTTACTATCATAAAATACTCAAGGCTTGGTAATTTATAAAGAAAAGAGGTTTATTTAGCCACTGGTCCAATAGCATGGTGCAAGCATCTGCTCAGCTCTGACATCACTTCACGGTGGATTACAGGAATATATACGTGTATAAGAGGGAGAGACCACATGCTAGAACAGAAAGCAAGAGAAACACAGGGCCCAGCTTCACTGTTTTGAGAACACCTCACTCTCATGGCAAATGGGCAGGGTCCCTTGAGAACTACTAATCCTTTCTGAGGGCAGTGCCCCAACGCTCTAAGGAATCCCCATCATCTCTAAATGTCTTCATCCTGAAGACCAAGCTTCTGGCACATGCACCTTTGGGGGACACATCACACCATGTCTACACCATAGTAAAGTGCTTCTTCACAAGCAAGGCAGTTTTAAAGTATGGGTGATAAAGTGGCTGGCTGTAGTATGATTTGAAGAACACAGAACACCCACAAAAATTAGCCCTCCCTGTAATAGCAATGAAAACATGGTGTGTTTTTTGGTAGTGTGACTAGGGACTGAGCTCAAGACTAGGGATTGAACTCATGGCCTTCACACTGAGCTCAATCCCCAGCCTTTTTTAAAATTTATTTTACATTTTGAGACAAGGTCTTCTTAAATCCCTACGTTAGCCAGGCAGGGCTCAAACTTGAGATTCTTCTGCCTCAGCCTCCCAGAGGGCTGGTAGTCCAGGTACGCACCACCACACCCAACCGAAAGATAATATATATTTTTTTTTAAAATTGATAATGATTAAATAATTTTGCTGACATTTAACGGCTTTCAAAGCTCTTGCACGGGCACTGATCTAACACATACTGTTAGATCCTGTCTAACACATACTCTCCTATCTAACACATACTCTCCTCTTCTCAGACTTGTGGAGAAGGTGATTTTGCCAGCCTGAGCTACATAAATGAGTTTGAGGTCAGCCCACACTATATAACAAGACCTTGTCTCAGAAAAAGTAACTTGGACAAGGGCTGTGCAGGAGTCAGAAGTGGAAATTATAAGGGAGCCCCTGAGCTGTGGCCAATGCAGCCTGCCCTAGGTCACTCCTCAGGGCAGCAACAAGGACTGCCAAGGCTGTGCAGAGTGAAGCACTAAAGGCGAGGTACTACACAGAGGCCAGCGGGCCAGCGCGACATCACAGTGTGTGTGTGTGTGGTGCTGCTGGGTAGTCAAGAAGCAGGTTGAGGACCCTCCACACTTTTAAAAGCTCAAAAATCCCCAGCCTCTGACCTGCTCTATGTCGATGTGACCTACAGAACATAACAGGACAAACTGGACGCTCCCTTGTACGTTTCCTGCAATATCAAGGTTTCAATACCTCTGACAGGGAGCTCCAGTTTACTTTCCCCAGGCCTAGTTTCCCCGGTGACTTGGCTGTTTAAGTGAAGAACTACATATCTCATTGCCAGAAAATTCAGTGATCACTGAGGAGTTAATCCCCAAATTCCTCCAGCTCTGTTTAAACTTGAGATCTCTCAGTTAGGAGCCTTATCTGGGTGTAAGATGGAACAGTCTCAATAATAACAAAGTTACTTAGCAAAGCCCTCCGCGGCACCAGGCGCTGTGTCTGGGGTCTGACTCGTGCCATTTCTAATCCCCACAACTGCCCAACAGGGAAGGTGTGAGCACAATCTTACGAATGAGACTGAACTCAGGGTCCACAGCTAACAAATGATAAAGCCAGGTTTTGACCCCTCGTCCGTCTGACTACGAAGCCCTGCTCACAACATCCTTTATCACTGGCCTGGTGATACCGGCACATTCAGTGTCTGGTAAGAGCAATGGCAATAAGAATGAGTCTCAAGTTGTAGAGGCAGACAAATCAAAGTCCAGAGCCTTGGCGCCCCCATTCTCTCTCCCGATTCCCTGGGTCTCGCGGCCTCCTATTCCCGCTGCGTCATGAAAGACCAAACTGCTGAGGTATCACCTTGAGCTATATGACTTTGAAAGACTAACAGCTAAAACAAATATTTTCATTTTTAAAAATCACTTTCAATGAACAGGAAATTAATGTCATACAATTAAGCAATAGAAGATTATAAAATATCATGATATGAACTATGCACTCTAACACTCGCCATTGTTTCCTCATGTATCATAACCACATTGCTGGAAGTCCAGCCCAGCACAGGTACATCCTGATGTTTGCGGCACCATGACCCCCTGGGGGGAGTTTATAATTAGAAGTGCCAGGAAAACTCTATTACAACAGCATGCCTCTGATAACCCACCCCTGCAGGATGGGCTTCGAAGGCACTGAGACAATTTCTAGGGATCTCAACTTCCAAGCTGAAAAGAAACTCAGGAAAAGCGAATCAAAGCTACACGGAGCAAAGCCCTGGCAAAGGCAGCCCCAGGTTACCGCTCCTGGGGGCGGGGTTCCCACAGGTGTCGGATGGACTCAGCTCAACGCAGGCACGCAGAGAGCAGGGGGAGCCAAGGGAAACCACGGATGCTGAGGACAGAGAGGGGAGCTGGCCTGGATCTCCTGTGAGGCTTGACCAGTGACTTTAGTGGACTCTGGGCTGGGAGCCATGGTTGGGCCCTCCTGGGTGCTTTCATGCATTGTTTGCCATCTGGATCCAGCATATCCTGCTTAGGAGGCTGTACACACACACACACACACACACACACACACACACACACACACACCCCTCATAAAAGAAGAGGATGCCAAGCCCCGGCCTAGAGATTTACCTGCTCTCACTAGAGCACTTCCGGCTCTGTAAGTCTGTGAGCAAATGAGCTGCTAATTTAACCTGAGATGCTACTAAAGGAGAGTTTACAATCTGAATTTACGCTCCTCGGTCCCCATTTGTAACCATGTAACAGTAACAATGGCATGTATGGAGCAGTAGCTACATGCCAGACCCCGTTCTCAGGGTCTAATACAATTTATCTGACTCGTGGGGGGAGCCCTGTGATAGAGGATTCATCTGCTTTTCCATATTAGATATGAGGGAGGTGGGGCTCTGAACTGCTAAGTAATTCACTCCCGTCTATAGCAAGGACGAGAGTCAGGATCCAACCCAAATGGCTAAACTCCTGAGTTCTTGTTCTGAGGCTCCATGCTACACTCTCGTGTCTTTGCTGTACCTGACCATATGGAAATAGCAGGCAGTGCAGAGGCCAAGAATGTGGACTCTGAAGCCAGACTCCACAGTTTCTACTCCACAGGTGACTATATGTAACACGGCCAAGTGCTTAGAACTGTGTCTGGCATGTAGTAAGCACTCAATAAAAGAATAACCCTAATGATTATTATTTGTATCATTATCATCTTTGATGATTATTATTTGTTTTATATTTTATTTTATGTTTTTGGGTTTTTTTTCCAGTACTGGGAATTGAACTCACGACCTCATGCTTGCCAGGCAGGCGCTGTGCTGCTGAGCTAAATCCCCAGCCCAAGGACTATTATTTGTGTCATTATCTTTAGGTAACAATGGACTGGAAAGTATCCAAATAGGAGAATTTCATTCATAGGCTCTGTTATTTTAAATACATTTAAATAAGTTTTATTGAGATATTATTCACATCACTAAATTCATTAGTTATATAGTGTATGATTCAGTGGTTCAGTATATTCATTCACACAGTTGTGAAACCATTACCATTAATTCCAGAGCATTTTCATCTCTCTCAAAGGAGGTCCCATACTCACTAGGGGTTACTTTGTATAACTCTCCTCACAGACCCTGGCAAGTAGCAATTGGCTTTCCATCTCTTTAGATTTGCCTATTCTACGTTTCTTATAAATGAAATTGTAAACAATGTGATCTGGCTTCTTTGCCTTAGCAAAATATTTTCAAGGTTCACAGCTAGTGTAACAAGTACCAGAATTTCTTCCTTTTTTTTTTTTTTCTTTTTTAAAAATTGAAGTATAACTACTCCTAAAGGCTCTTCTGGACATAACTACTCCTTTTGATTCTGTTTTCTAATTTTAATGTAAGCACTGCTTTGAGGTAAAAAGAAGCCTCAAGAAGAAAAAGAGAGAGAGAAAGAATAGAAGGCAAGTGGAAACAAAGCCTTTGTAAATAAGGAGGGGACGCAGAGTTGAAAGGTGGGGAGGGGGATGGAAAAAAGAAGAAGCAAGATATATCATGTACAGGTACAAATTCCCTATGATGAATGTGATCATTATGTACATCTAAAGTGTACCAGTAAAATTTTGAAGATGAAAAAAAGGACTCCATATAACCAAGTGGCAAAGGAAGACCTGAGTGACATGTAAGCCTGCTAATTCTAGATTCTTGATTATATTGTCCTCTAAGATGCATATTCGTTTATGTAGTACCCAGGGTGAGCAGGGTCCCTTTGTATTTGGTCTTTAGGAAAGAGGAACTAAAAAAAGAATCCTAAACCTCTCTGTTAGGGAAAACTGAAGTAGCCAGGCCTGGTGGCACATGCCTATAATCTCAGCACAAGGGAAGCTGAGGCAGGAGGCTTGCCAGAAGTTCAAGGGCAGCCTGGACTACATAGTGAGTTCAAGGCCAGCTTGAACTATATAGTGAGACTCTGTCTCAAAATAAACAAAACAAAAAAAATTGAAGTATAAAAGTCACATAGCAAAATAATTTTAAAATTAACAATTCAATGGCATTCAGTATATTTACATTATTGTACAAGCACCAATATTTAGTTCTAGAACACCATGCCTTTTTATTGCAAAATAATATTCCATTATATGGAGATCACACGTTATATTCACCCATTCATCAGCTGTTAAACATTTGGCTTGTTTCCACTTCTTTGACAGCTGGAAAATGTTACTATCAGCATTCATATCCTGTTTGTGGGGAGTACATACATTTTCAGTCCCCTTAGATATAAGACAAAGAATGGAATTGGTGGATCATGTGCTGACCCTATTTTTTGTTATGTTATTTTTATCTTTGTTCAAAAAATCACATCTGCTACCTAACTACCAAACTGCTTGGTGAGATACTAAAAAGTGAAAATGTGGGCTTCCAACACACAGACCTGGATGCAAACCCGTGCTTCTCCACTTCCCCGCTCTGTGACGTGGAGCAGGCCACTTCCATCTTAGAGCCCTGTCCCCTCATTAAGCAGATCTGCATAACAGCTGATTACAGTGAGGCTTACACAGTGCCTGCGATACAGAAAATACTCAATATATAATAACTATTCTTTTCTACATACACTTTTCCTGAGGGCAGTGACAGTCCTCTTCTGTTCCTTAGTTTGTTTTGTCTTTGAGGAATATCTGAAAAATGCACCAAGCAACGAAGAGAAAATAATAATCTTTTCTATCCCACCACTCAGAATTAAACATAGTTAACATGCTGCACGAACCCTCTACCCTAACGTGATGTCGTGTCACTCTGACCTTAGTCCTAGGTTACATGAGGACTCATCACATGGGGGTGGGAGTGCAGTCCCTCTGCCTCCCACTACAGCAGCGGTGAGAGCAGCCTGCGTACAGGAGAGTCGGTCCTTGCTGCCGCCCACAAAATCCCACTGAGCATCACTTGAGCCAGGGATGGGCTTCGCCCTTAAGAAGTGCTACCTCTAGTGGACGGGAGGAGAAAGGCATTCTCAAGGCACTAAGACATGCAGCGACTGTATCACAGGTGGTATCACTGAATAGGCGCCTCAGCCTATCTTCTGCTAAGGCTCTGGTTTCCTAAGCGTTCTCTGGACCCTTTCAGTCTCTGCTGCTTCCAAAATAAGAACTGAGGAGAAGCCTATTAACATAAACATTAAATATGAATATGGGTCAGTGGCAGGGAAAGGACTCTTACTCTTCTTACACCATCTAAATATAAACAGGAAGCTCTGACTGGCAACCTGAGATGAGTGGCCCATGCAATCAGCAGCCTCCCACCATGCGCAGAATCATTAACTGTAGTGGGGGGAGGAGCCGGAGAGACCACAGAGTCGGAGATGAACAGCTAGCAGCAGGCTCCCTGGCAGATTTCCAGCAGACCTCAGCCCCTCTGCGCCTCCTCCCACACCTTCCGCCCTTGCCTGGGTTTCGCACATGGGCAAAAGCCAGCACTCAGTAGGAACTCTGAGGCCCCCTTCCACCAGTCCATCCTTCTGCTCATCAAATTACTTTTTCACTGTACCCAAAGGGACCGACTGCAAAGCTTCAAAAAGTGACAAGTTTCTCAAGGAAAAACAATGGAGTCCCTATCATCTCTTCTGTCCTCTCTTTGCAAGAGGGGAAATGTAAGCTCAGAGAGGGTTCATGATGTGCACACGGTCACAGAGCAGGTACTGGCCCGGTTCTGGATCCAAAGAACTTTTTCTACCAGGGAATCTCTTCGGTTGCTGGGACACAGCCTCCAAGAGACTGGCAGTTTTTCTGTGAAGGAGAAAGCATCAGCAGCTGTCTTTCCCATGGCTTCAGGATGACACGTGGAAGGTCATGGTCAGGACCAAACACCCATTTCATAAAGGCTGGGTGGGATGCTATCACTTCAAGCCTCAAACAGTGAATCTACAAAGAAATACTCCAGGAAACTCAGTGGGGTTCTACGGTCCTTCCTACCAGGGGCTTTCTCTCCATGAAGGAAAAGGACCCGTATCAACTCCTGCTAAAGCTCCAGGCCCAGAAAACACAATTCCTGTCCTTTCCGTTTGTAAATGAGCGTGCACCAAATGTTTGCATGTGTGTGAAGCGCTGTTCCAGGGAAACAGCACAGCTCCTCGCCCAGGACCTGCCAGCGGCCAGGGTGCAAACTGCTTCCTCGAGGAGTTCAGGGTTTGCTGCAGGAAGGGGCGCCCGGGAGCCTCACAGATCCAAGCTTAGTGAGGAGGCCGTCTTCCCTCTCAGATCCCTGAACCATTGAATGAACCAAAACTCAGGGACTGCAAGTGGTAGGGGAGGCAGCCGTCTTGGAGGCACGGATTGGCCTGTCCCGAGGCAGAGGGAATGCGGGCATAGGGGCCCAAGTGCTTCAGGGATGCTGGCTGGGGTGGGGCGGGAGGTGCGCTTCCAGACCGCCTGGCCGGTTCTGCGCATGAGCAGCGGTGGCGGGCTCTGCCGGGAGGACAAGGCTCCCACGACCCCTGGCGGCGGTCGCTGGCATGACCTAGGGCCGCGGCAAGCAGCAAGTCTTGGCTGATGTGGGCCCAAGTCAGAGCTTTGGGCTTGTCCACTCGCCCGGAGGCCTTCCGTGGAATCCCAGGTTTTGAACGTGCCCAGCGTTCCCAAGAGCCCTGTTAAATAAAGAGGCCCAAGCAAACGCTGTCTACGGAAAAGATGCTTTTCCAACCCCTCCTTCAGGGTCCATGATGGCTCCTGGAGCTGCTAAAGCCCCTCAAGGAAGATCAATCCAAAGTTGAAAGTATCTGCATTACAAAATGACTGGGCAGCCCTTGACAGCAAAGATCTGGTGAAGGGGAGGCCACGTGCCCCCACCCCTTACGTGGAGACCCTCTATGGGGTTTTGTGAGGTATAAGGCAGAGAAACAGCAAGGGCTTAGAAGAAATTTCTAAATGCTGTGATCATCATTCCTTACTGCTATTATTCCAGAGCCTGGCACACAGAGCCACCCCATAACCCTGAGTCCTTATCTTGAGAGGCTGCGGTGTGCCTTGCCAGGCAGTTGCCGGCCTCTGCCTGGTTCCTGGTCAGGGTGCTGCGCAGGGAGGCCCAGCCAAGGCCGACCCACAGCTTCCTGCTCTTGCTCACCCTCCCAGCCCACTGGGGAGCCACACTGAGCCACATTCTGACACCCCCTTCTCCACAGAACAGTCTGTGCTCTGCTCCCGCCCCCAAGAGAGCTCAGAGCTTTCCAAATATGGATGCTTTTTCCATTCCTAAAGCATCACGAACATTTGGGGGAAGAAATGCGCACCAGACATGGTTTGGAAAGCTTGGAAGCCAAGAGACGGGTGGTGACAGAACAAGCACTGTACGAGGAGTCGCAAGTGCTGGGTGTAAAACACAAAAAGAGAGTCGGGACTAGGTGATCTTCATACCCTGGCCAGCTTTGCGGGAGCCCAAGCCCCAAGGAGATCTCGAATTCTAAGAATAAAATCCAAAGGACCTGAAGACAGCAGCTAGCAGGATACAGGAAAGGAAACTGCACTAAGGAAGCTGGGAGAGGGCCTAGCTTTCAAAGAGGGACAGTCCCCAGATGGGCGATCTACTCTGAAGGTGAGTGTGGGTAGGAGAGGTGCCAGAGACAAGATTATTTGCTATATGTCAAGCCCAAGCCTAAATCTTTCCTCATTTAAAGTGGAGAGGCTTTCAGAAAATACCAAAAGGCTTGCACTTTTGCCTAAGTGACTGGTGTGGTATTTGGGCAGACTTCGGCCTCAGTAGTGCACCCCTAATGCCAAGGACCAGTGTCTCGAGAACAGTCCTACTGCAAGCACCCCGTGTAGCAGGCACCGCCCTGATGCCAGGGCAAGGAGACAAAGCAGGCGGCTTAGACGTGACACAGCTTCACTTCCCAGCCCACACCAGGCGCCCACACAGTTGCTGATTTAATGAATTAATTAATTATGCAGTCTTGTTTGAGAGAGGCGAGTGGCAGATGTGAAATAATTAACAAAAACTGAATAGCAAACTAGATGGCACCAACTATAAATAGAGGTAGAATCAGAGGAAAGAGCTTGGCGAAGACGCGGAGCTGGTGAGGTTTGTACACAAGAATAGGCGTCGCTAAGGGTGGACCCAGCACAGGGGAAAGGGGACAACTCCAAGTTAGAGGAAGGATGCGAGCAGAGGTGGACAGCAGGCCTAGAGCAGAGCGTGGGTGGGACACAGCAGGACATGTAGCCAGCCCAGCAAGACTGGACATATTGTCCAAAACTCCAGAGAAATGTGTGGTCATTTCTGGTTAGCAGTACTCACTGGGAACCCGAGCTTCAAGCAGTAAGGGAAAACATGACTTTTTAGTCAGTTCTTAATGATGTCAGTATGGATTTTCCCATGGTACATTCAAAACTTGACTTGTCCTGACACTCAGGCCACGTTTGAATGTCACCCTCCCTGAGAATATACACCTGCCACAGTGTACAAATATGTGTACCTATGTTTCAGGCACTGTAAACCCCGGGGGCTGGGAAGCTGTGTCACCCGTGTGCCTCCTCCCCGTCAGGAGTCCTGGCAGGCCCTCTGCCTGCAGGTAGCAGGCCCTGTCACTTGCTGAGCCTTGCAGACTCCAGGCTCAGTCCTCCCAACTCTACTCTGTAGTCTCTACATGAGCTGCAGCCTCTGTGCAGAGAATCCCTGTCCTGGATCAGTAGCCTAGAAACCCTTAGGCTGACCAGCAACCCTAGAATTCTACCCTCGACAGCACCCCCTGGTGGACACAGATTTCACCATGTTCAACTCCAATCCAGCATTGACCTCTCACCCCCACCCCACAAGGAAAGTCGGCACCGCCTCCTAGGCCTCATCTGGTTTAACATCATTACCTGCCCTGTGAGATAAACTTAAAACCTCACAGCCACTTTCATTCCTCCCTCAAACACTTCCCACACAAATTCCCTCAACACACACAGCTTGTCTCTGCAGCCTGCTGCTGCTCTTTCAAATGCCTCTTGATTCTAACTTGTCTGCCCTCAGAATCCCTGGAATCCAGGCTTTTGCTATATCGCTGATATCTGTCAGGATCCCGTGAGGCAAAAGGGAGAACTCTAGTTCTTTCAAACAAAGAGAGTTTAGTGCATGGAACTGTCTGCGTACGGGATGAGAGAGACGAGGGGAAAAGGAGATAGTTTGACATCCCAGAACCCCACAAAGGCCAGAAGCCACTACCACCGTGAGGGCTGGAAAGGAGAGGGAAGTGGTGGAAGGTGAAGTGCCCGGAAGCCTGGGCCATTCGGTGGGAACTAAACTCACAGAGTGTAGTTTCGTCTAATAGGAGCCCAACACAATTTTGTCTGAAGAGACACAGTTGCTGCCAAAGGTGCTGCCTGAAGTAGAGAGAGAGAGAAATACCCCACTTCGTTCTCCTCCTGCACTCCAGCTTCCTGCCAGTGCTTCCTCCCTGGCCAAACCCATGTACAAATCAACTGAGAAACAGCCTGCAGAACAACACAGAGGAAGGGCCCCACGCCAGCTCGCCACCTCCCACTAGGCTCCTTCCCTATAATCTTTAATTCCTTCTAATCTATTCTCCGTTCTGTGCCAGAAGATCATTCTTGCTTATAAATTTAATTAAGTCATTCCTCCTGCATAAAACCTGGCAGTGGCTGACAGTTTCCTGGCAGGAAAAATAAAAAAAACAGGATTTGTCCACCAGGCTGATTCTGTCAGTCAACTCCACATATAGGAAGTGTTGCTTCCTTTGACTATGATGTGCATTGGTTTGCTTTATAACACAGGATGAGCTACTGCTCAAAATATTACTTAAGAACAGAACAGGGACAGCTCCACAAAGCCATCAACCCTGAAAGCAGGAAAAGCTACTCTCCTGACGGTTATTGCTCCAGTGAAAAGATGCGACACAGAAGAATGTGGACAGCAAGTAAAGGCTGTTAAAATATATTAAACAATAGAATAATAAGAGATTGAATTAGTAATCAAAAAAACTTCTACAAAGAAAAGTCTGGGCTCAGACAACTTTGCTGATGAGCTCTATCAAATGACCAAAAAAGAATTAACACCAATCCTTCACAAACTTTTCCAAAAAGTAGAAGAGAAGGGAACACTTCACATTTCAGCCAATGTATTACAGTAGTATTACACTGATAGCAAAACCAAAGATATCACAAGAAAAGTGTCAATATCCATCACGTACATGTAAAAATCCTCAAGAAGGTATTAGCACATAGAACCACCAATATCTAAAAGGGATTACACACTGTGATCAAATGTGATACGTCCCAGGAATGCAAGATTGGTTTAACATAAGACAGTCAATAAACTTAATATGCTATACTAAAAGAATAAAGCACAAAGTGCATGAACATCTCAACAGAAAAAAGAATCTGACAATCATTAACACATTTTAATGGTAAAAAAACACTCAACAAACTAGAAATATATGAGAATTTCTTCAAGCTAATAAAAGGCCTGTATGAAAAATCAAGAGGTAACATCATATTAATGGTGAAAGACTGAAAGCTGTCCTCTAAAATACAGATGTCTACTCTGGCCTCTTCTCTCCACACTGAACTGGAGGTACTATCCAGTGCGAGGAGACAAAAAGAAACAAAGGCATCTAGACTAGAAAGGAAAAAGTAAAACTATCCTTATTTGCAGATGATGTTATCTTTTCCTTTTCCTTTTTTTTTTTTGTCCTGGTGCCAGGAATCAAACTTAGGACCTTGCACTTGCCGGGCAGGCACTGTACCGCTGAGCTATATCCCCAGTCTGATGTTACATACAAAAAAACAAAATAAGAAAACTTTATAAAACCACAAAAACTGAAAAACCATTCAAGCTGATAAACGAGTTCAATAAGTTGTAGGATAGACTGGCAATACACAAAAATCAGTTGTATTTCTACAGCAATGAGCAAACTCAAAATAAAATTAAGAAAATGATTCTATATACAGATAACATTAAAAGGTAAATAATTAGACTAAAGTTAACAAAAGTAAAATTTGCACATCCAAAAAACCCTGCAAAACATTTTTTTAAAGAAAACTAGAAAAAGACATCCCATGCTCAGGGATTGAAAGACCTAATACTGCTAAAATGACAGTACTCCTTCAATTGATCTACAGATGCAACACAATCCCTCTCAAAAATTTTTCCAGTACTTACAATCTATTTTAAAAGTTTCTATGGAAATGTAAGAGCTCCAGAAGAGCCAAAAAAAACAAAAAAAGAACTTAGCTGGGCGTGATGTTCCACAAGAATAAACCCAGCACCTGAGAGGATTGTGAGTTTGAGCCCAGCCTGGACCACAAAGCAAGATCCTGTCCCAAAAGACAAAGAGACAGAGAGAGGAAGAGAGGGAGGCAAGGAGGGATGGATGGACAGACAGACAGAGAGACAAGACAGATTGAGATTGCAGGACTCATACTTCTCAAATTTAAAACTCTATAATACAGACCAATGGAATAGAATTGAGATTCCAGATATTAATACTTATGTTTTTATTCAATTGATTTTCAACAAGGATGACAAGACAGATGGGAAAAGAATAGATATTCAACAAATGCTATTAGAAATCTAGAGTTCACAGCTGGGTGCAGGGGTGCATGCCTATAATCCCAGCACTTGGGAAGCTGAGGCAGGAGGATTGTCATGAGTTCGAGGCCAACCTGGGCTACATAGTGAGCTCAAGGCCAGCATGAACTACACAGTGAAACCTTGTTTCAAAAAAAAACTGGAGTTCCACATGCAAATGAATCAATATGGATCCTGATCTCATAAAAATAAATAAAAATTAACTCACAATAGACCACAGCCCTAAATATAAGAGTTAAAACTATAAAACTCTTAGATAAACCATAAGGATAAATCCTTGTAACTTTGACTAGGCAATGGTTTCTTAGATATAAAACAAAAAGCATGAAAACAACAAAAGAAAAAAATGAGATAACTCAATCAAAATTAAGAAATCTTGTGTTTCAAAGGACACCACTAAGAAAATACAGATGACTCAGATTGAGATAAAACATTTACAAACTGTAACTGTAAAAGGATTAACATATATAAAAAAACTATTACAACTAGCTAGAACATATAAAGAACTACTGCAACTCAACAGTAAAAAGATAATCCTATTTAAAAATGTGCAAAGGATGTGAATAGAAATCTCTCCAAAGAAGATATGCAAATGGTAATAAGTATATAAAAATTGCTCAATATAATTAGTCATGATGGAAATGCAAATAGAAAACACAAGGAGATACTACTTTACATATTTAAAAATAGCTTTACACATTTTAGAATAGCGAAAAGGACACACTGACAAGTGCTGACAAAGATATGGAGAAACTGGAAACTTTGTACAAGGTAAAACTGCTTTGGAAAAGAGTTTTTAGTTCCTCAAAAAAAAAACTCAAGGGTTACGCTATAACCTAGTAAGGCTGTTAGCTTTCCAGAGTTGTGCCAGAATCCATGGGAGCAACAAAAGAGGGAAAAATGTATTCTGGCTCACGGTTTCAGAGAGTTCAGTCTACTCTCATTTGGCATCACCACTTTGTGCCTAAACTGAGACTGAACATCAGGGTGGGAAGCACATGTCACAGCAAAGCTGCTCACATGGCAACGGCCAGTAAGCAGAGAGAGAGGAAGGGGACAGAGTCCCAACATACCCTTCAAGGGTAACACCCCCCAAGACCTACTTCCTCCAACAGGGCCCTACCCACTAAAGGATTCCACCACCTCCCAATAGCATCACTAGGTGGGGAACAAGACTTCTTGCCCATTGGGGGACATTACAGATCCAAATCACAACATCTAGTAATTCTACTAAGTATATACCCAAGAGAAAAGAAAATATATGTGCACCTCAAATCTTGTAGCTAAGTGTTTACAGCAGAAATATTCATAATACCCCCAAATGGAAACAATTCAGGCCCCATCAACTGAAGACATTAAAAAAATATGCAAAATGTGATATATCCATACAAAAAAACATTATTTAGCTATAAAAAGGAATGCTACATGCTCTAACCTTAAGAAGAACCTTAAAAAGATGCACAGTGAAAGAAGCCATATACAGAATGTCTAATATTATTCCATTTATATAAAATATTTAGAATAGACAAATCTTTAGAGACAGAATGTAAGGCCAGGCGTGGTGGCGCACGCCTGTAATCCCAGCACTCGGGAGGCTGAGGCAGGAGGATCATTGCGAGTTCAAGACCAGGCTGAGCTACAAAGTGAGCTCAAGGCCAGCCTGAACTGCACAGTGAGGCCCTGTGTCAAAAAGACAAAACAACAACAACAAAAAAAAAAACACAGAGACAGAATGTGGATTAGTGGTTGACCAAGGGTTGTGGAGTAGGATGGGGTCTTGGAAATGGGAAGCGACTGCTAATTAGTACAAGGCTCTCTTGGGGGTATGATAAAAGTTTTCTGAAATTGATTATGGTAATTAATGGCTGCACAACTCCAAATACACTAAAAACTATTCAATTGTGCAGTTTAAAAAGTTGAATTTCATGGTAAAATATGTACCATGTACAGTATATATCAGTAACTCTGTTATTTTAAAAACTGTTTTAAGAGGATCCTGGGAAGGTAGTAGAGTAGAAAGCTCCAGAAATCTGTCTTCCCACTTAGACAACAAAGGGCAAAGGCACAATCTATCTGATGTAGCTGTTTGGAACTCACATCTTGTAAAAGCTTCCAGCTTCCAGAGGAGGCTTAACGGTGAATCACATGAATTTTAGCTCTTGGTATAACAGCAGCTATGCACTTCTTGTCCCCAGAGCAGCCGTAAGATGCCAGAAGCCAGGGCAGGCAAGGAGTACCCTTCAATGACTGCAAAACTCTCCAATTTGATGAAAGGTTTTAACACAAACATCCAAAAAGGTCATCAAACTCCAAACCAGATGATTAAGAGAGACTTATACCAAGATACATTATCATCAAACTTATGAAAGACAGAATCTTCAAAGCAACAAGAGTGGAGTGACTCATCACATAAGAGGGACACACAACAAGAATATCAGATTTCCCATCCAAAACGCAGTAGGCCAATATGTTCAAAGGGCAAAAAGAATGAAACTGTCAAACAAGAATCCTACATCTGACAAGCTCTCCCCAGGCAAACAAGAGCTGATTATTACTTTATCTGCCTCAAAGAAATGCTCAAGAGAGTCCTGAGGGGTGAAATATAAGGGACACTAGATAGTAACTTGACGCTGTATGAAAAAATAAAGATTTCAACAAAGACGAATGCTTGTGCAATTAAATTCTCCAATTAAAAAGAAACTGGCAGAATGGATTTAATATATGATCCACATATATGCTGTCTATAAGTGACTCTATTTAGATCCACAGACACATTAGGTAAAAGTGCAAGAAGAGAAAATTACATTCCATTCAAATAGTAAAAAAAAAAAAAAAAAAAAAGGAGTAGCTACATTAATATCTAAAAAAATAGATTTTAAATCAAAAAAGGCCACCTGAAACAAACATATTTATATGCCAATAAAAGCATCAGTACAACAAGAAAATATAACAATTATTAGACATTTACTCACTTAATAGTAGAGCACCAATGTATATAAAGCAAAACCTGACAGAAATGGAGAAATAAACCATTCTATAATACTAGGTGAAGACTTCAATACATCTCTCTCAATAATGGATAGAATAACCAGACAGAAGAAACAGAGGACTTACCACAATAAATGAACAGATCTGACAGACATATTCAGTCACTCTAATAATAGCTGAATACCTTCTTCCAAAGTGCACATGCCACATTTTCTAGAATAAACCTTACATTACCTCACAAATTAAGTCAAAATGTAGTAGATGGAATATTACATGTCTTTTAAAAGAAAGGAAATTCTGACATAAACTACAAAGGGGGCAAATCTTGAGGATATTATGCTAAGTGAAATAAGCCAGTCACAAAAAGACAATACTGCAGCCAGATGTGACACACACCTGTAATTCCAGCACTCTGGGAGGCTAAGGTAGGAGGATCCCAGGTTGGAGCCCACCCTGAGTGACTTAGCAAGATCCTGTCTCAAAAAACCAAAAGGGGCGGGGCTTAGGGATATTCATTATGCACACTCTGGGTTCAATTCTCAGTACTGGGGGAAAAAAATAGACAATGCTGCCTGACTGTACTTATACGAAGTACCCACAGTAGTCAAAATCATAGAATCAAAACAGAATGGTGGTTCCCAGGGGCCGGGAGGTGTGGGGAATGGAAACTTCATTTAATGGACACAGTTTCAGTTTAAAAGATGGAAAGAGTAACAGGGATGGACGGTGGTAGTGATTGCACAACATTGTTAATCTACTTAATATCACTGAACTGTACTCTTAAAAATGCCCACAATGATAAATTTTAGGTTATAAGTATTTTATCATAAGAAAAAATGGGGGAAAAGGGCTTATAGAGCTTATTTGTAATGTGAAAACTAAAACAACTTAGATGTTCTACAGGCAATAGCTTCCAAAATAACCATAGAGGACATCACTGTGCAGACATCAAAAACAGTTCCTGGAAATATTTAATGATATGAAAAAAATAACTGTATCATGTACATATGATATAGTCATATAGTGAAAAAAGAATATAAAAAGTACATATAGCATAATCCCAAGTGTATATAAAATTTTATATTTGTATAGATTATATTTTTATATATAAACTGAACAGTTGTTAACTATCTCAAGTGGCAGTGTGGAACCTCATTTTATGTATAAATAAATATAAACATATAGATACACAGAGATACATGTAAAGATTACATTTTTGTTTATGTTCCCAGTAATCTTACTGAGCATAACTAGAAAGAATAAATGTTCATTTTTAAATCACAGGGATTCCACCCAGTGTTAGCCAGAATGCAAGGGTGGGCCCCATACTGCAGGAAGACAGGCACACAGGTCTGGCCCTCACAGGACATCTGGAAACGCTTCTCTTCTGACCCAGAAACTCCACTCTGGAAAGCTCTCCTAGGGAAATCATGAGGAACAAGAACAAAGACCAGGCTAGCAGGTTGCTCATCCTAGCTCTGAGTGTGACAGTAAACAGCTGCAAACAACCTACAGGTCCAAACACAGAGGATTTGTCTTAAATAAATTATTCCTCATCCATAAAATCAAGTTATACAGTGCTAAAAGTTGCATAAATGTAGCTGCTGTCATGGAAAGTATTTACGATCTCTACTGAAGTGGAAAATGCAGGTCACAAAGCAGTGTAGGAGTTCCCATTCAATTAAAAACCTTCACACATAATGGCAAGTGCAGGAACATCTAGGAGGAAATACATTAATGCAATAGCAGCACCTGCCTCTGGGGAGATGGGTAATGGATATTTTTATATTTAGTACGTCCTCAACTTACAAATGAGTTCCATTCTAGAATTGTTCAGAAGTTGGATTCATTCCTAAGTGGACAAAGTGAGTCTTATACAGCACACCTGTGAAAGTTCACAACTCGAATGTTTATGAGTCAGGGTTGCATTTGACTTGCCTGCATGTCTAGATCTTACATAATGCACATGTGTTTGGTACACTTAAAGAATAATAAAATATCACTAGAGGGGAAGGCACAGGAGATCGATCCTCAGGAACAGCGAGAAGCACCACTCACTATCCAAGCAAAGGAGGATGGGAGGGCCCCAGGAATGGGGTGGGGTCTGGTGAGGACCAGAGGCTATGGGAGCCATCAGCTGTTCCAAACCTCAAGGGTTCTGAGGCCACACTATACAAAGCCCCTTCAACTGATCTCTAATTATTTATTTCAAAGCATCTTCCTGTTTTATATTTAGTCTTCTCAGTATCCTTGTGAAGGTACTGTTAGTCCCATTTTATAGACTAAAGAGAAGTGAGACTTAGATTTAACGACTTAAAAATCCCAGAACAGAATCAGCATAGAACAGCAGTTATCCTACACCCACCACAGTCCCATCAACATCCCCACCCCAAGTGAGTGGCTATGCGCCAACTGAGGGGCAGCCCAACAAAGTGGGAAAAGTACAGACTTACCTATTTACGTGTATCTACATTCATCTTTAAATTACGTATACATAAAACCAGGTACCACGCTGCCCTGGGTCTCTTAGCCCCCTGCAGGAAATGACAGTCCCATGGCAAAGGACTGTCCTCAGGCCAGGTGTACACACACAGGTAAGTCATGCAGCACCATGTCTGACTCAGGCAAGGCTTCATAAACGCTGATCCAAGGGACACTCCACCCGCCGCACCCTCAAGACAGCCGAACCCCAACAAAGCTGTGATGCTGGAGACTTCTATGCACAGGCTGCTGTTGGACATCACACCGCTTCCACTGCGCACTCTGCCCTATCCCTGAGGCCAGGAGAGTTGAGGCTCCTCCAGAGCTCTCTGTGCGTGTTCCACCTCAGCAGACTACTGTGTCCCCAAAGCCCCAACCCCAAGTTTCTTTTCTCCTTTTTCCCTGCAGTGCCCAATTCAAAGGTGAAAGGCAATAAAGGGCCCAGGGTTCCTCTGATTCCCCCATGGACCATCCCTCATCATCATAGGCTTCATGCTGGGCTAAGCCGGCCATAACACAAGTCACTGGAAACTACATCAAGGGTGAGAGTGTCACCCAGTCAGGGCCAAGGAGACACACTGAGAACCTGGCTGAGTCCTGGGGAGCACACCTAGGAGAATCAGGGTCTGAAGCTACTCCACTTTCCTGGAGCCAGAGTTCAGAAGTAGCAGGAGGGAATGTAATGACTCGAGAATCACAAAGAGGCTGGGTCTGGGCCCCAAATCTGGCTGCCACTGTAGTTAGTTGGGGTCAGAATCTTGGCAGAACTTCAAAATGAGTCTCCAGCCTGGGTTGGGGTAAACTCCTTGAGTACTGTTTGCCCCCCACTTATGCCCACAGGAGGAGCTGTGGCCTCACACCCAGAAAACCCTGCAGGATGGAGTTTCAGTTGCTGACTTGGATATGCACCGTCCCTTCCACCTCTCCGCGAACAGAACACACCTATTCCCTCCATCTGCCAAGTCAGGATACCCTGCCACCGCTCCGCTCACTGACTCTCCAGCTTATATCCCCAGCGAGCCATCACACTGTGCTCATCCCCACCAAACCCAAAAGTAACCTCAGATCCCCAGGCAGCTGAGAGATGAGCCCGGATCTTCACGCCTGCGCCTGAAGCTACCAGCTGAGCAAAGCAGCCACCTGGCCCAGAAGCCTTTAGTCCACGGCCTGGAGAGGGCAGCATGAAAGTGGACCTGCACTGGCCAACCCGGATGGTTTGGGTGTAGGCGGCCTGGAGCCAACCCACCATATCCATGCTCTCCTGGGACCAAGGATGGAGCCGCAGTCCGTGACCTGAGAGCCCTAGGAACACGTTTCCATTTCCCTGGAAAAGAAGGTTGCTGCCTGGAGATAACATTATAGGATGGAAAAATGAGCTCTGAAGTAGAAAAATAAACCAGCTATTAGGAGACTCATTCCCCAAGGCTCCTCTCCCCGCTATCCACTGTTGTCAGAATCAGCCCTAAGGAGAAAGGGCAGATACACTCCCATGCTTCAGCTTTTTTCATAGTTCATGGGAGGAAAACCCTAAAGACATGTGTTTCCTCTGTGGTCTCAGTATTTGACAGTCGGTTGAGAACATGACATAATTGCTCACTATGAAAAATTTCTAATACAACTTGTTTCAAGCATTTCCTGACACACCAGCACCACCACAAAAGTGTGATGGGAAAAGGAACGCACTAGCCATGCCTGATAAAGGCCATCATCAGTGCACTGCCCCCTTGGGGCTGAGTTTTTGCATTTGCTCTGCTGGAAGGCGCACAGAAGACAGTGAACAATTCCAAAAATGTTTTGTCAGTAAAGGCAAAAGGTCTTCTGGCCTGAACATGAATCACGTCCGTACGTGCAGACACTGTGTTTTCAGGCTAGGGAGAGAAGGGCTGTGATGGAAATTAGTTTTGGAGGTAGATGGGCTCTTTGTTTAAAGGCTAGTACTTAAAAGCTTTGGGGAAACTGGCAGACTCCTGAAAAGCCTGGCCTCCGTGCTGCTCCTCAGTCAGCTCTGAGAAACAGGAGGTACGTGAGCTCCGCAGTCTACAGGAGACCATTCCCACATACTGGCCTTGGGCTCCGGCTGACAGGGGAAGCCCTCCTCCCTGAGATGGCTCCGCCTCCCCTGAGGTCCCCTTTCATCAGCCTCTGCACTTAGCATGAGTCTTAAGAAGATGGAGTTATGTGACTATTCTTGCTTCTCAAAGATACACTACTTGAGCTAACTGATCCATGCCAACGTGAAAGGCCTTTTATAGTTAAACCATTCATGCAGGACCAACTCCAAAACCTTCTAACCTTCCAATCAGCCCTGGGCAAGACTGATGAAGTCTAGGACACACACCCAAGCCATGCCTTCAAGCAATTCCATTAGGATGCTCTCTCCAGCTGGCCTGAGCACTGGGTATTCTCCATCAGCCCTCTGGTCCTCAGACTGTCCCCCAGGATTTCTCTCTGAAAATACTGATCCAGGTCCCATACCCAGACAAAGCGGATCCACTGAGCCATCAGTGTGTTGATGGAAGAAAGCCAGCTTCTCCTTCACCGCACATCTGCAGGCTACCAGGGCATCTGAAGAGGTCCATCCACTTGGGGTCAAGCCCAGGGATACATAAGAACAGAAACAGCTATCATTAGTTGATCTGCCAGGTACTGTGATAAGTGCTTTACATGTACTCATTCCCTGCAATAACCTTATTATGTAGATACTATTATTATTTCCATTTTATAGATGACAAAACTAAGACCCAGTGAAGTCATACTTTGCCCAGAGATCAAACTTGGGAAGTTGGATTCCAAAGCCCCATGCTCTTAGTCACTTCACCAGGAGAGAGATGGCAAACCCAAAAGCAAAGGAGAAACAAGTAAGGTCAAAGGGGCTCTGCAGAGCCCCCCAACATGGACTTCATCTTCTCCCCCTGGGCACAAAGATCATGCAACTTGGCAGAAAAGTTTCCTACCCAGCAGCAACACCTCATTTGCATCCTTTCACTCTGGCCTTGTGCCCTGCTCAAGTGCAACAAGGGGCAAGTCCCTTCCCCTCTGTGGAAGAGTCTCCCCCACTGGAAAACAAAGCATCTGTAAGACAGAAGATCCCAGGTACTTTGTTTGGAGTCAGTCCTCTGCCTTGGTGCCATGCAACCTGGGAGGGAGATTGAGCGCCACCTGCTGTTTCCAGGTCCCTAGTCTTGCTCCTCTTGGGCACCAGACCCCACATCCCATGGCCCTGCATGGCCCTTTCTTTCTCTTGGAAGCCTCCAGCAGTTCTCACTGAGTCAGAGAGACCGAACTCTGAAGCACATGTTTAATCCGAGGCTTGCATGCCCTACCCCAACCTCTTTTCTTTTTTGTTTCAGGGGCCTGGCAGCTCTGGTCCTGCAAGTAACTTCTCACCGGTGGGCTGGCAGCAGACCTGGCAGGTGTAGATCCACTCATCCTAGGCCTCTTTCTCTTTTCTCCTTTCATGAGTTGCAGCATGCTAGCACCCCAGCTTTAATCTCACATGAGAACTGTGTCCTAATGGGTGACAGGGGAACAGTGACCTCAGACAGCACAGCTGTCCCTCAAGCCTGGACCAGCTGGTGGGTTAGAGACTCCCCTACCAGAGAGACAGATGTCTGGTCCCTGTATCACAGCATGGAACCCACCAAGTCTGTTGAGAAGAACTCTAGGAAGTCATGCACTACCATCTCCCACTGCCCTCGCTGCAGAAAGTAACCCCATGTCCAGCAGATCTAAGACCCAGCACAGACAGTGGCCACTTTCTACTGTTCCCAGCCTCCCTCCTTGGGGGAACAGCATCTGTGGCCACTGTGTGTTTTGGGGACTCCCTCAGTGTCTACCCCAGAGACAAGTCCTCCACTCACTTGTCTCACCAAATGCTGGAAGCTAAAGGGTTTCTCCACTTCTCCCATTCCCATTCTTGGCTTTGCTAAATAGGTTTAAGAGATGGGAGGAACAGAGGCAGGGAGAGGTGAGACGTCTTCGCAGCTCCCTGATGAATGGCAAAGTGAATGTGCAACCTCCAGAAAAGCGGGCCACAGCAGACCATGAAGGTGCCATGTGAACAGGTAGGTGCAGCCTGGTATGGTTTATATCTAGATGTCCCTGTAAAGCCTCATGAGATCATAGGCAGGACGTGTGGAAAGTGATTGGATTACATTATCATTATAGCTGACTTGCTATTAGAAGTGTGGGTATAACCTGGAAGGTTCTACCTTCCTTCCTGTCTCTCTCTCTCTCTCTCTCCCTGTCTCTCTCTCTCTCTCTGTCTCTCTCTCTCTCTCTCTGTCTCTCTCTTCCCAGCTTCTGTGCAAAGAGCAGCTGTTGCACCAGCATGCCCTTGTGCCATGCTGTCCTGCCTCACAGCCAGCCAGCTATGGACTGAATCCTCTATAAACTGAGCAAAAATAAACTCTTCTAGGAGTTGGGTATTGTGTCTCAGTGACAAGGACGTGACTAACACAGATTTTGGTACGAGCAGTGGAGTCTTTGCTGCCTGACCATGTGTCAGAGCATTTGGAAATGGAGTTTTAAAAGGTTTGGAGATGGCTGTTGGAGAAGCCACCCTGAAACACTATAAGCTAAATCTGAAGGGAGACTCTGGCACTCAGAAGATGAGGAGGCTGCCAGAAATGCAGACGAACGACCAGGCTCAGAGGTTTTAGTTGTGAACAAGGATTCCATTGGCAGTTGGACTCTAGTGTGTTACTCTGGCAGAGAAGTTATCTACATTTTGCTGATGTCCTAAGACTTTGTAGGAGACTGAGATTAAAGGTTAATTAATCTGGTCAAGGAAATTCTGAGGCAGCCTAACGTTGAGGGTATAGCATGGATACGGCTTGCTGCTTTTTGTCAGGTTTATACTGAAAATCAGAAGCAAAAAGCCCATTTAAAAAGTTTTCAGTGGCTGCTGAAAAGATTAGCATTAAAAAGAAACCAAATACTTTATAACAGGACAATAGGAAAGGTGGCTTGAGGGCATGTGAGGACCCAGGAAGGCCCTCATCCACTGCAGGCTCAAATTGCAAAAGTGAAAGACTTTTCTTTGAGAAGAGAGCTCCGGGGCCCCTTGCTCTAGAATGGCTGCCTAGGAAATCTGCTGCTTGGGGTCCAGTGCACAGTGCTCAGCCATCCAGCCACTCAGAGGCTTCTGCAGCCACAGTTCAAGGGGGCTCGGCTACCACTGGAGCTGGCCACAGACCTTGGCGTTATCCATATGGTACTGGTTTTACAGGAATGCAAAACGAAAAGTTGTACTGTCAGGGAAGTTTCCACCCAGATTTGAGAAGAGGGCCCAGGTGGCCAGGAAGTATGCCTATGAGAGCACGGTGTGCAAAGCCATGAGAATAAAACCAAAAGTGGAGTGGACACCTGTTGAGGACCATTCTATATAATTGTTGGGGGAAAATCATCCCATCATTAAATCGTGATTAGGGCTTGTCTGAGGCCTGGTGCCTTGCCATATGGGCCAGCTATGGTATGCACGGAACATAATTCTATGTGCCTCTGGTCACAGCTGTGATGCCCCAGGGCAAGACTGCTTTCGCTTAAGACATCCTGGTTCCTTGAGAACTCAGTAGTAATAAAAATAGAGATCCACCTTGGGGAAAGGACAAACTTCTCCTTAATCTGCTATCTCTCCCCACCATCCTCTTCAACACAAAGATCCTAATCAGCATATGGTCAGTGCTGCCTTCTGAGTCATCCCATAATCCCTCTGATTATTGTATATACCCAATAAACAGTGGCTAGCTCAGAGTGTCTTTGTCTCTGGCCATCCTGAGGCACTGACCTCTCAGACCCTCTGTTATTGCATTACTAAATTTCTCTCTGTTTCTTACTTCATCCTTTCACTATACCTCTTATGCAGGCAACTGAGGATCTTGGCCAGGTCCCCGATAGAGATCCTAGGAATTTGGAGCAGTCAGGAACATGGAATACCTGAGGAAAGCTGTAAGGAGTAAGCAAAACCACCACAAGAGAGAAGCCATAACGGGTACCACCACTGGCAATGCCAGAGGGGGAGGGACACCCAAGTTCTTCACAGTTCACATGTCGCCACAGTCTGCCCTGGGCACTGGACATGGAACATGGGATTTAAGGTTTGCCCTGCTGGATTTCACTCTTGCTTTAGCCCCATTCCTTCCTAATCTCCTTGGCCTCCCTTTTAGAATGGAAGTTTATCTTGCACCATGCATGCTTTTTGAAACTCGCAGGGGCTCACACCTAAGAGTCTGCCTTAAGTCTCAGAAGAGACTTTGGAATTGGACTTGGACTTTGAGCAATACTGAAACTGTCAAGACTTTGGCATCTCTTACAGTTGGACTAAATCAAGCTGGCGTAAAGAGATGTGTATGAGTCTTCTGAAGGCAAGAACAGACTGCTATGGTTTATATCTAGGTGTCCTCCTAGAGTCTCATGGATCATAGGTGGGATCTTTAGAAGGGGGCTGGATTATAGCAGCACTATAGCAGACTGTGAGCAGAGGTTCCTAGAATCACCCAAATTATAAGGACGCCAAGCAAGGAAGCATCTACACATGGCATCAGTAATTACGCTGCAAGTATGTACCAGGTAGAATGCTACGTCCTGAGCATAGCAAATCAGTAAGAAAGAATCCTCCCTCTGGTGGAATCACAGACAAGGAGGAGCATCTGATGATGGTACAGCTCATTCCACTATATCTCCCACACAATCCTCACCCACTGAGCTATGATGGCATTGAAATATGGCCAACTCTAAATGGGTGAGTATGAGATGGCTTCAGAGATGACGGGACACAGAGCTTGGAGAAAACTTCTAGGAAGACAAAGGCAGGGTTCTGGTGAAAAGACCAGGGTGGGAATGAGAAGGGGAGCAGGTACAAGTCGGGGTGTTTTCTAGACATCTGAACATCTTCTCTCTGAGGAAACCTTACCTGGCCAAGGGAGATCCAGTACAGGTAAGAGGGGAAAACAATGAGCACCATGGGCTTTGGAGCTAAACTCTCCACCAGCACTTATTTCTAAGCAAGCCTATCTGCCAACCTGAACCAGTCTCTGAGGTCAGGTCCTAGCCTGACCTTAGTCTAGCCGCAGGACCCTAGCCAAGTTTCTCTAACCTCCCCATGCCCCAGTTTCCTCATCTGTAAAGTGGAAAAAACAGTAGAATTTACCTCAAGGGTGGCTGTGAAGACTGCATGAGATACCCAACGAAGGGCACAGCACCTGGCACAGAGGCATCTCAGTATAGCTGACTGACGACCTTCCTAGTGACCTTACCCAGCCTCCCTTCTCTTAGTGTCCACTCAGCATTTGGAGAAGTAGAGACAAGAAAGCCCCACTATGCTGCTGCCCACAAGAGGTCCTCAGTAACTGAAGGATGCCAGCTCTGAGTCCCAGTCGGTGAAGCAGAGTGTCCCTCCCAGGGGAAGAGCTCCTAGCTAGTGATGGAGACCACATGTGTGGGTTTAAGGGCGTTTCCAGGCTTTCGCTAGAGCCCTGGTCATGTCAGACCCCAGGTCACCATGGAAAACTCTGCAGGTCAATTCTGCTGTGTACAAGTGTGCAGGTTGCACAAGGGAAGGTGTGGGCTGGGGGCATGTCACCCATCAGTAATTACGCTGCAAGTATGTACCAGGTAGAATGCTATGTCCTGAGCGGTCGCTCAGCCCCAGCCTGGTCTTGCCATGGACGATTAAGGGACTGCTCTTCCCTTCTTTCCAAAGTGCCAGAAAGCCAAATATTTAAGTGGAATGAATGGCCTCAACTTTGAAATGTTAACAATTAACTCAAAAGTGTTGGAAACACTGCACTGGTGAACAAAGCCCATCTCAGGCAGCATGCAGGCCAGTGCAGCACAACTTGTGGGTCAGGGAGACTTTGTACACTGATACTCGTGGACTCCCTGGTCAGCGCCGGCCCTTGAAAACTCTCTAGAAGCTTGGAGAAAAAGCAGAGCTAGGACCATTGGCTTCTTGAGCTCCTTATATAACTTTCTGTCTTTGACAGTGTCCACACATTAGGCTGGCTAGCCATGTCGCTGGTATTACACGTCACTTGCAGTCCCCACTCTCCACCGATACTTATTTCTAAGCCAGCATTTATATCACGCTATTTATGGGGTTTGTTTGAAGTGTTTTCTATACTACCTTATGTAATCCTTATAATCCCCTTAGACCTTGATAAGTGGGGAAACTGAGGTACAAGAACTTGCACAAGGTCACACAGCCAGACAGTGAATGTGATGGGAGCTGGCCCCGCACGGGGAGTTCTGAGTCGGTGCTCATCATCGTCACTCTACTCCGCTTCTCACCAGCCACCTAGGTGTCCGCCAGCCACTTCCTGTAGGCAAAAGGACCCTCACCTCTCCCTGAACACATGTGAACCTGCTTGTATCTGCAAAAGTCAGAAACTAGACAGAGCTAGGACTCTCAGGAGCCAGCCAGGGTCCCAGGAGCCAAGAGCCACACTCACGGCTAGGGACCCACTGTTTACTACAGATCACCCAAGACCAGACCTAGGGTCCAAGTCTCCTGTCTTCTTCGCCCACCTTGCATGGAAGCCATGCACTGAGCTGGCAGAGCCACCTACAGACAGTCTGCCTGCGCTCTGTTGTCCAGGGCCAATCCAGAGCCTGGAGCTCTGGTGTTCTGCAGACCCCAGCACCACTCACTCCTAACCAGCAAACCGACTCCTGGTTACAATCCACTGGGCCCCAGGTCAACCCAGTGACTGTAAAATGCCAGATGATGCTTGCACTCATTCCAGAACGAACACACACACACACACACACACACACACACACACACGGCTCCCAGCAGCCCAAGGCACATGGGAAGATGGGTGAGCAGAAAGAAAAGAGGGCAGCTGCGGCACAGACCCCAGCGCCTCCCACAGCTTGGACAGATGCGAAGCAGATGCTCTGGGGACCCCGGAGACAGCCTCGAGGACCCTGCCCATTAAGCCGCTCGAGTGCCCTGTCAAGAACAATGGCATCTTTTCCCAACCCGCAGGGACATTTAGAAGATTAATTAGATGAGCCCAGCGGTCCTCTAGGCTCCCCAGGGATCTGGGTGAACACATCACGCCTGTCACGAGCTCTGAAGGATGTGCCTCTGGTCAGGTCTTTGATCGATGCTGCACAGGACAACTGAGTCAGACAGGCCGGGCCACTGCAGCCCCCGCATCTCAGCCTGACAGCGCTGACGGCGCACAAGTGGCCAGGGCATCGCTGTTCCAGCCACAGTCAGCCACAACGCGTGGTCTGGCCAGCGGGGTCAGGAGGCAGAGGAGCGGCTCCGGATGGTCTACTTCTTGCCATGGCCTTAGAAGTCCAGTTCCGAGTGGCCTCCTCCTGGAAGCCCACCTGGCCCTGCTGGCCCATAGTGAGCTGTCTTGCCTCCAAAAAGGTGTTACCTACTGCTGGCTGTCACCATGTGCTGTCCTGTTTGAGGCTAAAACTTTAAAATATCCTTGATTAAGCACTGAGTATGTGCCAGGCACTATATTAAGTGCTTCACATATATTGCTTGACTCCATCCTCATCACTCTCTGAAGCGGGCATGATTATACCCATTACAGAGGAGGAATTGGCAGCTTAGTAATAATAACCTGTGTCGAGTAGCAGCATGTCCTGCCTTCCCATTTTCCTTTGCAAGGGACTGCATCTTTTCAAGAGATTATGAGCTCCTTCACGGCTATAGAGATGTTTACACTTTCTTCTGTCCCCTGAATAGGGACCTGTTAACCATCAGAGGAATGTTATCATATTTCAAGCAATTGGCTTTAATTAACCCAGAGGTGACATTAATGAATAAAAACCTGGTTGGCCAAGAGGGCAGTTGACCATATGATATGAATCCTTGTATGTGCCGTGTAGTAACTTAATTACCAAGAAAAGCTCCTGGTTACATTGCAGGTTAATTATCAAGAATGTTTACCAAAATATTTTCCTTCATCCCCCTTGAGTCATAACTGAAGAACTGAAGCTCTGAGGAAACAACGTGTTGGGCTTAAAATTACCCAGAACACGTAGTAGGGCTGAGCTGGGAATCGTCAAGTTAATCACCAGCCAAGGGCACAGGGGTCGGGTAGGGGGCCAGGGAGGCTGTGCTGGTTCCAGAGAAAGTGACCCGAGGGAAAAGCACACAGGCCTCACCTTTGGTAGCGTAGGCTTCAGCGATCATGCGCAACCTGTATGGAGAGATGGCCGTCAGGGGCAGGTCATCGAGGCCCACCCGGGCATAAATGTTCAGAGCTTCTTTATAATCTCCTTCCACATAATTCAACTTGGCCATGATCAGATTGGATTCTTGTAGGAATTCTGACTAGAAGGAAAAGGAGAAAAAGCATTTTCCTACAATATTGTGCATGATGTTCCCTCAGAACCCGGTATCTGCTGTCACACAACCCTGTAATGCCTCACAAGAGAAGGTGGACATGAATGCTCCTGGCAGTGTTTTCACAATAGCCAAATGGTCCAAGCAACTATGTATGGCTATGTAGGATAGCCGTACAATGGAATAACACTCAGTCATAACAAAAGACGGAGTACTAATATATACTACAACATGGAAGAACCCCCAAAACACTCCCAAGTGAAAAAACTAGTCAGAAAAGGACACAAATTATCTGATCTCGTTTATAAGAAATGGCTGCAACAGTCAAATCTATAGAATCAGAGAGCAGATCAGTGAGTGCCTAGGGCCAGGGGCTGCAGAAGTGAGAGGTGACTGCTAATGGTTACAAGGTGTCTTTTGGGGATAATGAAAATGTTCTAAAGGTGATTGTGGTGATGTTTGTTTTTTTGTTTGTTTGTTTGCGGTTTTTTTTGTTTTTTTTTTCTGGTACTGGGAATTGAACTCATGACCTCGTGCTTGCCAGGCAGGCACTGTGCCGCTGAGCTAAATCCCCAGCCCCCCATGGTGATGTTTGTATAACTTCATAAATATAGTAAAAGCTCCTAGCTGGGTGTGATGGTGCATGCCTGTAATCCCAGCACTCAGGAGGCTGAGGTAGGAGGATTGTTGCAAGTTTGAGGCCAGCCTGGGCTACAAAGTGAGCTCAAGGCCAGCTTGAACTGCAGAGCAAGATCCTCTCTCAAAAAAGACAAAATATATATTTTATTTTATAATATATATATATTAAAAGCTCCTGAAGTGTACACTTTAAACGGGTGAATTATACAGCAAGCAACTTATATCTCAATAACGCTGTTGTGAAAAAACAAAACCAAGCCCTGCATCTCCCCTAGGCTGGGCCAAGGATGGAGGGAATGCTTCCTTTGTAAAACATGAGCAACGTGAGCACCGGTTGACAAGGGGAAGCTGCCCGACACCCTGCAGGGTCCTGCCCCCAGCACTAGCACATACAGGCTGGAGTCCAAACAACCCAAGGACAGGTTTTCGTGGCTACAAAGTCAGGGCTTGCTTCCTTGCCAGGGCAAACCGTTCCCACTGAGCAGCAATTTAAGCTTGGGGAACGAAGGCTATGGACCAGGGCTCCCTTTCCTAAGGCAGGACTCTGCGGGCTCTGAGACAGCTCACCTTCCTCCTGACCACTCGGTCCACCCCGCCAGCCTCATTCTCCACCCTGCCCTTCCTCATGCCTCATCGGCTGAAGACAGAAGAGATGACCCAGCCATCTAGACAAGGAAACACACCCACCACCCCGCCTAGGCCTTCTCCTGGGAGTGCAAGCTACTGAGGCTTCGTGTCTCAGCTTGCGGAAGCGCGCTGAGAAGCTGCACCACTGTGTAACCGGCAGTGAAGTGGGAAACAAGACACAGCAGCCCAGGCGGAGCAGCCACACAGTCCACAGCGGTCAGCTCCCAGGCATCTCCTGGAAGAGGGCAGCGATGCCAGGCAGTTCTGGAGAGGATGCTCAAAGAGAGTGGAGCACAGCAAAAAGGGTTGAGGAGTGGCCCAAGGGAGAGGACACTATGCAAGAAATCAGAAAGGTATTTGGAGGCAGAGCAACGAAAGCAGACGAGAGAAAGGAGAAAAGGAGCTCTGAAAAAAGCACCACAGGACTTCTCCACCACTGAAGGGACAGGCCAGGGTTAGGGCCTTGAAAAGGCTTCTCAGGAGACTGCAATGTCCCCCCGCTTCCCGGGGCCCTCCAGCATCTAAGAAGCACTGCTGTAAGCAAGCTGGAGAGAAGGGAAGAACGGGGCTCCGTGCTGAACGGGGATGGAGCTTCGGTTTGGGAAGATAAAAAGCCCTGAAGATGGAGGGTGGGGACGGCTGCACAACAGCGTAAATGAGATTAACACCACTGAGCGGTGCATTGAAGTGGCAGTTAAAATGGTCAGTTTTATGTTGTGTACCTTTTACAAGAAAAGAGAAAAGTTAAAAAAACAGAAAAGGAAACACTGTCCAGATGGAAAGTCAGCTTGGAGAAAATGACAAGTCCAGAGGCACAGGATGGAGCCCTGGGAGGGACCTGCTGGGTGAGTCCATCCGCAGCGGCACAGCCAGGAAGCAGCTTAGCCAGGACCAATGCCACTCAGCTGCCGGGAGAGGGAGGGAGAAGAGCCCCACACAGAGCCCAGGGCTGCCCTGCTCACGATGAGCAGAGTTTTCAGCCCTGAGTCAGAAGCCAGACCTCCCTTCTAGGCCGGGGCTCTTTCTGTCACCCTGTGTCGTCAGCTCACTCTGCTCTCCCCAGCCCCAGATCACTTGAGATGGAAGGTCAAGGAAACAGGAAGCTTCACGTTAGCCAGTGTGAATGGGGCAACACACTTGTGCAAAAGCTGTGCAACTTGGGACATTCTTTATAAAGCGGAGGAAACTAGAAAACAGCAGCTGGGTAAACCTTAGGTAGACCCAATAAAAGAGCAGCAAGTGACAGACGTCTGGTGTGTTTCAGTTTGAGCTTAAAATCACCCTGAGCTACACAGGTCTGCAGCTGAGAAACATGAAGTTCAGAGAGGTAAAGTAACTTGCCAAGACCACATAGCTTATAAAGCCAGAACTGGGGCTCAAATGCCAGAATTTTAACTTGAAATCCAATGCTCTCACTACCTCACTGAGGATGGAGCGCAGAGAATGGTCAAATAAATGACAGTTTTTCAGGATGAAGGTGGGGGGTTAGGAGTGGGAAAGCTCTGAGCTAGGTGCCAGTCACAGCATCTCTCCTTCCAGGACGGTTGGGTCTGACTGGCCATCACTGTGAGTTGTGGCCACGGAGGGCTCCTGTCCCTCCCCACCTCCTGCTGACCAAGACCCACCACCAGTGTCACCAGAAGATCCTTGGAGGAGAACGGCTGACATGCAGACAATGGCTCTCAACTCTGAACCAGTGTGACCCGGCCCTGGAGAAGAAAAAGCAGCAAGGCGAAGACCTAGGTTTTAGGGTCTAAATGTGGCTCAGGGCCTTATAAACACACAGGCTTCCCTTAAGTCAGCCTCCAGAGCTGTGTTCAGCACAGAAAGACACACAGGACTGTCTTCACAGGAGGCTCTGCCAGGGCTTCCAGAAGCCTGTACCATATAACTCACGGCATCAGTACTAGCTCAGTCCAACGGTGCCCAAGCCCTCAGTCACAACACGGCTACAGAGCTGGCCAGAGGAAAGACATCTTAGAATGAAGGCTCACAGGCACCCCTCCAAAACCCACCCCATTCAAACCTGTAGAAACGAGCCACAGAGAGGGAAGGTACCACCCCAAGGTCATACAGCAAGTTAGGACCAAGCATGAGTATCCAACACAGATGCAAAATGCAAAGCCAAAGAAAATATGGCTTCAGAGAGGGGAAGGAAATACGCACCAACAGACGAGAGAAAAGGCCACTAAAGTAGCCCAAGAGGATGCTGGGATGGGAAGAGAAGAAAAATGAAAACCCAGCAATGAAAAAGAAAAAGTCGGAGCTTCAAAAGTTCACCGCAGACTATCTGTGTGCCATGGAAAACAGACCCTGGGGAAAAGCGGGGGTTCTAGAGAGGATGAGCGGATGGGACTGGGATGCAGTAGCCACCTCAGGGAGAGTGACCTCAGACCTATGCGGACTAGACTTCAGGGTGGGAAGCGCCCAGAGCCAGGAAGTCAGAGCTAACGGGGCAGGGAGGAGGGACAGACGAGCAACAGGCAAAGGGGGTGGGACTCACAAGAAGCAAAGAAGGAGAGGACAGAGGCAAAAAGGGAGCTGAGTGCAAACCAGAGCAGAGAGTAGAAGGACAGAGTCTGAGACGTCCCATACTGGGAACTAAGATCCCTGCACAGGCAGCAGAAGTTCCTAGCTCCCATCCACACTGAGGCAGAGCCGGGCCTGTTGGCAACAGGATGAAACCCGCACAGCTCTGAGCCACAGCACCCTGTTACATTCATGAGCCACGTGATTTCAGAGGAAGCTGCATTTGTGACACTCACATCTAACTTCTCTCTTTTCTAGAAGGGGCAAAGTAACAGGTTGAGCTCTGGGCCGCACATGAAGCTTTACCTCAAGCACCGCATGAGACCGGTGCTCCTGTCAGGGAGGATGTGTCACTGAGGGCTGTCATCAGGCAGACCCCACCCGGAAGCCCCTCAGGTAGGCTTGGGGTTGTCACATTAGTTGTGCAGACAGCTGGCCTGCTTCTAAGAGGATGGCCATAGTCGGGTGTGCAGATGCACCCCAAGCCTGGTCACTTCATCTCTGGGCATCTTTTTCAACCGGACACCATCAAGGAGATGATGACACCCCCCGCTACTGTCCCCACTTCATCTCAGATGCCGACGGTACCTTGAGGTTCCCTCGGTCCAGGGCAGCAGTCAGATGCTTGCGGACCTCGGTCAGCTGGGGCCTGGGGCCTCGGGGACTGGCACCTTGCCTCAGGGGGTGCTCCTTCAGGTACTGCTCCAGCTTCGACTCCCCAAGGAGAAGTTCTGCCATGTCATCTGCAAAACAGAGCAAGAGGCTACAAGGGAAGCCCCAAGGACCTCAGCACTCCCACACGCCAGGGCTCTGGCCCTCGATGAGGGTTCTGGAGCCTCATAACCTTAGACAAGGTCTGCATGGGTGCCGTCTTACAGTGAACCAGGTACACTGCAAGGGACATTCCAGCAGCACTGGCTCAAGCACCCTGTCATTCCTTTGTCGCACACTGACTGACCCCAGAAAGATGGGTACTTAGTAGCATGGAAAGAGTTCAAATTCAACAGGGAGAAAAGAAAGTTGTCTTATGATAATAAGTCATACCATGATCTTATGCAGCATACACAAAACCCAAATACAATGCATTCCCAAAGGTCTGGCGTTAAGATCTCCTGGCTCTTCTGTGTTCTGTGGCCTCCTACACAGACGGAGCTGGTGGAACCTCTGTAAAGTCAGACTCCTAAAGCAGGTCTGTGTCAAAATCATACAGACACATCTGGGAATGTCTGTAGGAAATGTTTACTCCTAAGACAGCATACATTACTTAAAGTGTTATAATTTTCCCATTGTCTGGGTAGGCTTGTTAGTTAGAATAAACAGTTCACTCTAGGAGTAGGTCACTGGAATCCACATACCCTGACTATCCTGAATGAATGCACAACTGTTCATACATTAGCCTGAACGTGACCTACTTTTCCTGTAATGTTCAGAACATAATTGTAATTAAAATATGAAATCAGTTTTTGAAGGTTGAGAAGGTCCATGTCTCAAGCCCATGATAGCAGCTGCTGCTGGGGTACAAGGGAGACCTCAGCAGGAGCTAGTGGCCACAATGGATGTTCATTTTATCTACAGCAATAGTGGTGAACTTTATGGCATGCATATTATGGTATTTTTCCTTTAAAATTAAAGATGTTAATGTATGAGTTGTTTTTTCCAAATTAAAACCTCAGTATTCAGGTTTAATTGCAATGTTGGTACTTTGCAATGAATAAGTGGGTTTGGGGTTGCAGTTTGGCCACTCATCACTAAAAGGTTCGCCATCACTGATCTGTAGTAACACTCTGGCCCTAGAAAAGAGAACCGATTTGCCTATGATGTATGCAGTTGAAAATTAATTCAAACAGTAATCACGAGGACCCACTGAGGTTACGGGTGGACAGCCCACCAAAGGCACCGGAAGAGCCTTTTCCAAGGCTTCATGTGAGTCAATCCAAACTGCTGTCTAGAGGCCTCAGCAGCGCTTTGTCTGTGGACAGGGAAGCTAAAATAATCTCTTAGACATAAGACCTAGATTTTCCTGAGAAGAGCAAACTACACCAGAGCAAGCTACTGTGTTCAAGCAGTCTTCAGATGGTCAAGAAGAAAAGGCAAATGTCCTATAAGATGGAAAGAAAACCAAGCTGCCTGAAGCAGCACCCAGCAGCAGAGGACGATGAGGCAGTGCCCACAAAGGGTACAGGGTACAGGGCGCAGCCCACACAAATGAAACCAGCCTCGACCCCAGGCAAGCAGGGAAGCACCCAACAGCATTCCCCAAGGACATGAGCCCTCCTTAAGAAAGGAACTCTTTTCTCATACTACATTTCCTAAAGCCAGGGTGCATTTTATCCTGAGTACCTCTCAATTCAAACCTGCCACATTTCAAGTGGTCTATAACCACCCCTGAGTATATACTAGACGAGGGTATGGCTGTTGCTTATACAAGTATGTCTAAATATTTCTCTCTGTATCTGCCTGACCCAAAAACGGGTCTAAAATAAGTATCACCCAGGATAAACAAGAGGAATTTCTGAATAACAGAACTGGGGATATTTTTAAAAATTCTTATCTCTGTAGTTTTAATTATTTATATAGAGCAGAACCATTCTCTATTACATTTAGTAAGAAAAAGGTGACTCTTCCTTTAAAGCTGAGAGTTTGTATATCAGAATATTAATCGTGGTTATTTCTAAGTAGTAAGATTATCAATCTATGCTGAACTTTTTTCCCTGTATATTTTAAATTTCCAAAAAATAAAATAGAATATGGGATTCCAAGTTCTAGGTGTGAAACCCAGTTTGTCCCTTTATGTCTTTAGCCCAATAACTATACCTCCGTGTTTTGGGGTACCTCTAAGAAAGCACTCCTCTCTGCCTGAGCTAGGATTCCTCTCCCTGCTGCTCCCCATGATCCCACCCTACCCCTTGCCTCCCCAATACTGTACCCCTCGGGCCCCTTTGAACCACATGTAAAGTCAGCTACAGAATCCTCTTGTCTGGAAGAGAAAAAAGCAGCAGGTCAGGACCCCTGGTACGTGTTCGAGCTCTGGGACCCTAAGCACACTACTTACCCTCTCGAAGCCCCAGCTCTGCATTGATAAAATGGGAGCCACAGCACTGTGCAGACTCGGAAGAACGGCGATGAGTTCCCGGGGGAAAGGCTGCAGCCCCAGTGAGCACAGCTGCGCCGGGACTGCTGCACACAGAAGGAAGGGCACACCAGGCCGAGGAGCAGCACAAGCTAAGCAACAGCGCAAGGTCCTGGAGAGCGGTAGGCAGTCTCAGGCCATGGCTGGAGAATCAAGCTGGGGTCACAGCAAGGAGACACTGATGGTTCCCCCTCAGCGCCACCCCCACAGGATGATGTCCATAGTGCCTGGCATGGAACACAGGTCCCGGCCAAGTCCCCGCATGTCCCAGCCAGCTCACTGCCTGGGCATCCAGGGCCACCATTCACCATGCCCCGGTAAGCACCTACCAAGGCGCTACAGCCCTCTCTTTCCACACGCCCCAGCCCAAGCCACCCCAGCTGTGCCCAACCTGGGTGGTCATTCATCTGCCTGCTCCTTCTAGACTACAAGGCACAGGGCTGAAGCAGGAACCTGTGTGTTACTCTCTCAGAATCCCAGGCTGGGCACAATGTCTGGCACACAGTCATTGCCCAATAAACGGGGAATTAATCCAGCGCCAGATGAAGGCATTTGGACCACATCTCACGAGGTTAGACCTGTCACTGCCTGTAGCACTCTGCCACTGTCATCCCTGAATATTTATTTTCCTTCTTCCTCTAGTATTAAAATCCCTACACGGCTGCCCTGCGAAAGACCACCCTTCCCCAGGCTCCCTGCTGGCAGATGCTGCATCTGACTAACTTGCGGCCAACAGGACACACAAAGTACTGCAGCCCCCGGGCCGCACCCTTGCAGGAAGTGGGTGCACCCTCTGGTTCCTCTTCACACGACACCCAGGCTGGAATAAGCACACTCACTGACCTGGACACGACCATCTTGGACCGTGAGATGGAAGCTGCTGAGGATGAAGAACAGCGTAACAAAGGAGCCTTGGTCCCCAACACCTAGGTGCTGCCACCAAGCCCGGGGCTGCTTATGATCAATTACATGCATGGACACATTAACTTCTATCCTGTTATTGAGAAGTTGCTGCTATTCTGACCTTTGTTATAAGCGGCCTAACTGCTCTCCTCAACAGACCTCTGAAGGAAGAAGCAGGCTTCCTGTGGAGGGCCTCTGTCTGACACCTTTACAACACCCTCCCCAAGTTCACTGGCTTCCAAACAGAGCTCCACAGAAGGCAGCTGAGACCCTTCAGTTGTTCTGTGACACTGCTGTTACATCCTGGTGTGCACAGTTTTGATTTAAACAAAGGGTGGCAGAGTTAAAAAGAAATGTGAAAACCACTTCCCAAGTGCTAGGCAAGATTTCTGTCCCTTGTGCTTCTCTGATCTCCTGACGCTGGGGAAAGGCATCAGGTTCTTGATGCCTAGATGAAAAAGGAGCCCAGCTCCAGCTGGAACAACCAGGGGGCAGAGAGCGCCGGACGTGTTTCAAATGGGAGAGGGAGGTTTTACTCAGAATGAGGAGGCAGTCCCATAGCGGTCCCCGTCTCTCAGGACCATTCATCACTACCTCAGCGCTAGGGCAGGTGTGTCCAGCACTGGATGGATTGGAGAGGAGACCAAGCTTTCATCAGGCCTGTGCCAAGTGCACATCTGCAAGGTAGATAATGTAGGGAAAGGCATCTCAGGCTGAAGGAACAGACCGTGAAAGGCGCGATGCAGCCCAGTTGTTTGGATGACTCCGAGCACTTGGTCAGAGCCAAACCATAGAGTGCTAGGTAAGGACGAGGGGGACAGTCGGGGCTTCCTGCCAGATGCGTAAGGATCAGCTCCTCAGTTCCAGACTGCTGCACACCCCACACAAAGAGCTTATGATCTAACTTGAAATACAGCATGCGGGTTGCAAAATAATTTTTGAAATTTTTATAAGTTCTAGGCTCCAGCTTAATCTCTCAAGCAAATTATGTCACCTTTGTTCCCCTTCACAAGAGGTGAATTCCTTTCCACTCACACTTGGGACCAGGCAGGCAGACATTAAAAACACCATCAGCTTATGCCAGAGAAACCTCAGAGGCTGCAAGGCAATCCTAGCGAGGAGGGTGCTGGGCAGCCGGACCTCCACTCCACAAGCCCTGCCTGTACTTGTCCACACCTCCGGGGCTCCCAGTGACAGTCCACTGCCAACAGGAAGGACCAGACACCACCCAACCTGCTTTTACTGCCCAATCATGGGTCAGACAGAGGGGCAAAAGAGAAAAAAGGCACTCTGGGGGCATACCAGAAAATCAATTCCAGATGGACGAAAGAATTAAGTACAAAATAACAGAGCTCTGAGTGTTAAAATAGACTGTCACTTCCTGCCCAGATGGAGTCCTACAGGCCGAATTTATCCTCCCATTTGAAACAACCATAGAAACAAGACAGATGATGTGAAAAGTCAGTTTTCATGACACTGGACATCAGGCAACATAGAATGGAGATGGAATGGAGATGCCTGAGAGAGTGAGAAACAAGGCGAGCCCATGAATGCTTAGAGAGCATCCACATGTGACAGGAGGACACAGACCTTCCCGTGGAATCCTGCACACAAACTTCCAACCCAAGGATGCGCTCCGCTCACCCACACACACAGGATCCACACAGCTGGGTTTTCCCCGGCTGCCTAAGGATCAGCCGCTCTGCGAAGTGGGCCAGGCAGGCAGGAGGTCTGCACAATGAGAAGCCCCACAGCACAATAGGGAGCAGGGCTTCGGCCTCAGGCAGCCTGAAGCTTGAATCCCAGCTCCCTCGCTTACCAGCTGTGCCACTGGGTAAGACATTTAACCTCTCTGAGCCTCAGTTTCCCCAACTGGCTTGTGTGAGGATAGATAATAAAGGCAATAAATGTAGTATAAAGCAGATGCTAAGTAAACATTAGCTACTACTACTGACATTTTCTTTCGTTTAGGGTCTACTATTTTCCAGAAAAGTTATGGCAGACGTTGTGGGGTCAGACAGCATTATGAGACACAATCCCAGCATCACAGAGGGGTCTGCAAAGTGGTCAGAAGATACAAATGCTGGGAAATGGTCACTAACAGCCCAGCCAGACTGAGCTCTTCAAGTACCGTGCGTCCCACTAAGCACTGACACGATCCCAACAGTGCTGAAAACAACACTAGGATGCTAGGACTATTATTCCCTCCATGTTACAGAGGACAGGCACAAGATGGGCAGCAATCCACCAAAGGACGCAAGCTGGTCACCCTGGAGCTGGGCCTGAGCCCAGGCAGCCTCCCAGCACCGTGTATCCAGCAACCCGCACAAACCACCGGAACACCGGCAGCCAGAGTGGCCGGGCTTCCCTCCCAACTGGCTGTGCGAACCTGGCTAAGCCACTTAACCCCTTTGCTGCAGGGGCTGGACAGGTACTTTTAGAGTCTCTATCATGCTCTACCTGCCAGGATTTTCAGGGCACCAGAGTGAGGCGATATCTGGGTGGCTGGGGCTGGTCTTACACTTCAGTGTTTGAGGAGGGCTATAGGAGCCCTGGTGACACAAAGGGAGACACAAAGCCCAAACTGAACAGAGACCATGAGTGAAAACCCTTAACAAGCACAGCAGAGTACAGGGCATCAGCCCCAGGGGACCCATGCTCTGGTCCTGCTCTGAAAACACAGTCCCAGGAGCCTTGTGGCTGGCACAGCTCGATGCCTGGGGCACCTGGTCCCCAGGGAAAGTGGGCTGTGGCCTTGGTCTTCCTCGGACCCCTCTGCAGGGTAAGCAGCTCATATGCAGACTTTTGATCAGGTGTGGCAAAAAAAAAAAAAACCCATAAAATTCCTTCTCTGTTCCTGGGAGTACTTGATGCCATAAAAATCCAAACCACTCAGTTCCGATGTCAGCAGAGGCATTTAGGTCTATTCAAACCGCTCCTGCTGTGGCTGTGATCCAGGAGGAAAAAATAAACCCCTATTCAAGCAGGAGCTGGCTGTGCAGTGTTCCTTCAGCCTCCCCTTCATCGCACGGCATCCAGCCAGGTTCTCCACTTCTCAGGTCTCACGTGGATGCCGTCCCCTCACTCTTGGCTTCTTAGAGGTAACTCTGCATCTGCACTACTTGTGACTGCCCCGTCTTGCCCCACCCCCAAGAGTGCTGCTAGGAAAACGGACAGGATGATCACACAGTGTCGTCAGGGCAGAAATCCACGTGAGCGTCTCCAGGGGACAACTTAGCAATTTCTTTTCTTTTCTTTTTTGAGACAGGGTCTAAGTTGCACAAGCTAACCTCAAAGTCTCAGTATTCCTGCCTCGGCTTCCTGAGGGCTGGGATTACAGGTATGCATCACCATGCCTGGCTCAGTATAGCAATTTCTATACAACACTTTATGTAACTGTATCATCTGACCCAGAAACTCCAGTTCCAGGAACTTATCGCATAGACACATGCACTCTGTGTGTGTGTGTGTGTGTGTGTGTGTGTGTGTGTGTGGTACTGAGGATTAAACCCAGGACCTTCATGCAAAACTACATCCATAGCTTTTTCATTTCTTTCTTTCTTTTTTTTTTTTTGCAACAGGGTCTCACTAAGGTACCCAGACTGGGCTCAAAATCTTTCTGCCTCAGCCTCTGAGAGAGCTAGGATCCCAGATGTGCATCACCACATCTGGCTGACACATATACTCTTAAGTACAAATTCATAGATAGACTACAAATATTCATAAGGGCAAAAGATAGAGATCCATCTATTGGGTCCTTGACAGGGGACCTGTTCTATGAATTCAGATGTGTCCCACGCAACAGGACATAGGGGCATCCATTAAACAAAAGGAATAGATTTAACACAAACCTGTGTTATCCTGATTGCGTAAACAGTCTGCAACTTCACATTTCCTGAGTCCCTGTGTTTTGGGACCCCTTGCCCTGACCCTGGGTTTGGCTGCAGCACTTGCTCTGACCAGTAAGGCAGTACCAACTCTGGTGCACACAGACGCTTAGAACAGGGCTTGCTCACTTCCTCTTCCCTCTTGCCCTGTGGCCGCCATGAGGATGTGTGTGGGTCATGGTGGCCCTGACACACGGCAACCCAATGGAGGAGGAAGGGTCACGTGGAGCACAGTGGAGCTGTCTCAGCCAAGGCTCAGCCACGTAAGAGAGCCCAGCCAGGAGCAGCGAAATCACAGGGCTGAAGGCCAGCAGAATCCAGATGCATGAGGATGCCATGCATGAGTGAGCCTGCAACCATGAAAAATAATGAAAAGTGGGTGTTCTAAGGTACAAAGTCCTAGGCTGGTTTGTTACACAGCACTAGACACTAACTAACACAGCTGGTTTGTTACACAGCACTAACAATCTCAAAGACAGAAGGGTGCAAAAAAACAAGATACAGAGAGAATATACAGTATGTCTGCACTGAGTACAAAAATCCCCACTAATATCATATTTTCTTATGGATGGACAGATTACAGAACACATCTGAAAAAATCCCCACAAAAATCCTGAAAGTAGCTGTGTCAGTAGAAGGGGACAAAATATAGGAAGAAGGTTATTTTTCATACTACAAAAGGTTCCTGTTTTTTCAACCTATGATTTTTTGATTTTATGGTGGTGCAAAAGTGAGATGGGCTCAATATTCTTCAGACTTTAAATTCTTTTCCTGGGCTACTGACACATGGTATGGGACACCCTCAAGGTGCAGGGCTGCAGTAGTGAGCTGCAGTTCCCAGGTCACAGTTAGCTTGTAGGAACAGGCTTCCTGTTAGATGGTTCTGCCCAACAGCAGGCTAACCTAAGTGTTCTGCACATGTTTAAGGTATAGACTAAGCTATGTTTGGTAGGTTCAGTATACTAAGGGCATTTTCAACATATGATATTTTCAGCTCACAATGGGTTTATTCAAACCTTATTGCACTGTAAGTTAAGGAGCATCTATATCAGTGATGGTAAACCTTTTAGAGCATTCAATGCTAACAAAAAAAATGATAACAAATACCCCACTGCAGCACACACGCCATAGGTTCACCACCACTGTTCTGTATACCCTTTTGAATTATTTGATTTTTATTACTATGTACATTCATTATCTGTATAAGACATGAACCAGCTGATTTTGGTGGGCCCTGAATCTTGAGTGCTGGTCTGGCCATGTACGAAGGGTCAAGTTCACACGAGCTTGACCATCATCTCAGAGCCAAGTGAAGAGTGTTAAGGCTCGGCTCACTCCTGAGGGTCCACCTTCCACTTTCCCTGGGCAGCACACACAAGTCTGGACCCAACATCCTCCCAAGGCTATGGCCTCCGTCTCACCTGAAGGAGCCTAGACACACTGTGCCTCCCCACCTCCTCCTGCCAAACCCCCAGCGTTCTTCTTGGGGCAGCTTCCTGGCTCCCCTGGCCTGAGCTAAGCATGTTCCTGGCAGCACCCTGCACGCTTTCGTCTCACCAGCAGGAGAACCAATCGGGGAGGCCTCTGCCCTCAGCAAGCTCCCACTGCAGACAAGGCAGACAGGCAACCAGAAAAGGGCCAGCGAGGAGTAAGAATATGGAGAATTAAAATGGGGTGGGGGGATAAACAGTGACACTGACAGACTGGTGGCTGCTTCGCACTGGGTGGCCAGGGGTCTTCACACTGACCTAGCTATATCCCAAAATAAGTTTTCTGTTTCTGAGACAGGCTCTTGCTAAGTTACCCAGGCTGGGCTTTCTCGGGCTACTGATATATAGCATGAGACTCCTTCAAGGTGCCGGGCCGCAGTAGGAAGCTGCAGCTCCCAGGTAGCCATGCAGTCCTCCCCGCCTCAGCCTCCTGAGTAGCTGGGGTAACCAGGTCCTGCTGAAAGTTTTTAAAAGCTCCCTCTTGTCTGCTGTCCATGGAGTGGACTCAGGTGGAGGGGCAGAGGCAGGGACAGAAATGGTCAGAGGGCCACTCCAGTAGTCAAATGAGAGGTAACAGCATCTTGGACGTGGGTGAGGGTGAGAAACAGTACCGGAAGGAAGCGACAGACTGATTGAGGACAGAGTTTGGCGGTAAAATAAACAAGACTTACTAATGGGCTGGACTGGAGGTGCGGCAGACAGAATAATGGCCCTCAAAGAAGACTACAACGGTCTAGTCTCTGGAACCGGTGAAGATGCATTTTACATGGCAATGGGACTTTGCAGCTATGATTACATTAAGGATCTTGAGACAGGAGAATGATCCAGATCATCTGGGCACCAGGGAGGAGATGTGACAACAGAAGCAGACAGATGAGGGTGGCTACGCTGCTGGCCTGGGGCACGGTGGAAGGGGTCACAAGCCATGTGACAGAGACAGCCTCCAGCAGATTGGAAAGGCAGATTCGCCCATGGGGCCTTCAGAAGGAACACAGCCCCAATGACACTTGATTTGGGCCCATTTCTAACTTCTGAACTCCAAAACGCTGAGAGTACATCTGCATTGTTTTAAGCCACTGAATGAGTGATAATTCGTTACAGCAGCCACAGAAACTAATACATGAAAGATAAAGAGTGGAGAAGGATGAAGGCCAGCTCCTCAACTAGAGACTGCAGTGTGGGGACAGAGGTACCAGGTCACCACATACTGAAGCCAGGAGGAAGGAAGCCACGTTCAATGTGCCATGACACTCAGCGTCCAAGTCCGGATCACAGCTGGAGGGGGCTGCACCGGAGGCCCAGCGGCAGACATGGGACACGGCTGTGACAGAAGCCATGGCTAGGCCATGCTTCTGGCAACAGGGAGTGGTCAGGCGGGCTAGCAGCAGCTGGAACACCAGGATAACGGCACAGCGTAATTACTATATTTGGCAACATGAGGCCCCACAGGAGGGTGACCTGACACAGGGTGCTCCCCGTGGGGTGTGGCGAGGAGCCCCTGCAGCAGGCCGAGGAGGCGCCCTGGGTGGGAATGGGAACCGGGCACGAGAAGGGCTGCAGCGGGGCTGAGGAAGTCTCAGCAGGGCAGTGGTGGCACCTGAGTGTGATGCAGGCCACGAGGGGCAGGAGGGGAGGCCGCAGCCGCTGCTGTGCCTGAGCGGAGAAGGCAAGCGCACCGCTGTGCAAGGGGGCTGAAGTGCAGGTTCGACCGCAGGCGATCAGAGAGTTCGCTGCTGCTTTTCTGTTTGCTTTTGTCTTAGTGCACGTTTGCAGTCATGCTGATTGCATTCGTCACGGGGAGTCAGTACCCGTACGTGACACATCTTAACTCCTATTCCCCTCCCTCTCCTCTCCCGCTCCTTCCATCTCTGGATCCCTGCCTACCTGCCAAAAGATCTACCTCCTTGCTTCTACTGTCTTTTAAAAAATTATTTACGCTTTGAATGTCTCATATAAGAGAAGTTATGCCATATTTAAGCTTCTATGTCTGATTTATTTCACTTAACATTATAATCTTCAGGTGCATCCACTTTCCAACAAATGACTCAAGTTTATCCTTGAGAGCAAAGTCGTACCGTACTGTGTATAAATACTGCATTTTCTCTACCCAGTCATCTGTTGGTGAACACACAGGTTGCTTCCTAGAGTTAATTATGATGAGTTGTGGGGCCACAGTACGAACACGGGTATGCGTGGATCAGTATGGCATGATGTCTCTAACTCTTTCAGGAAGGCACCTAGCAGGCAACTAGCTAGGTCAAATGGAATTTCTAATTTTAGTTTTTTGAGAAATTGCCACACTGATCTCCACAGTGGTTGTACCAAGTTTATCCTGCTGCTTGTACTTCCTCAGTGAAAACCACAGCAGGTCCTGAGCTAGGTAGGAGTGAGAGGGTGGCCTTAGAGGCAGAGGACAGCGTGTCTGCAAAGTGGGAATTTGAGCCCACCACACAGCAGGGGGCTCTCCAAGGTCTGGATCATCAGCTGTGTGTGGTCAGCAGGGCGCACAGCCTTCTCTAGCCACGCGAGGGGGGTGTGGATGGTAGACGGGGTGAGCCAGGGTGGGGCCGTGTCACTCAGTAGTGTGAGAAGGGACACACTTCTACAAAAGCAGATTCGCTGTTCACCGGGAGCTTTACAACATAAGGCATATCGTGGGGCCTCCCCAAAGTTAAGGCCAAAGTCCTTGGAACCTATCCCCTCTCTCTCACCCCATCTTGTCACTCACGCTCATGCTCTGTCACCAGTGCTTGGCACAGAGGAGGGACCCAATAAGCATTTCTGGAATGAATCAACCACACATCTCCCATTTAGACAGGACTCAAGTTCTTGGCCTCAGGAGACTTAGCTCCCCTGGGTGTGTGCCACATGATGGCCATCACTATTGACCCAGGCCTTCCAGTTCCTACCTCAGGGCTACAGTTGGCCATCCCCTCCTCAACCCATCTTTGTTTTTTTGTTTTTGTTTTTGTTTTGTCTTTTTGAGACAGGGTCTCGTTATGCAGTTCAGGCTGGCCTTGAGCTCACTTTGTAGCCCAGGCTGGTCTCAAACTTGCAACGATCCTCCTGCCTCAGCCTCCCGAGTGCTGGGATTACAGGAGTGTACCACCACACCCGGCTGTCATCTTTGTATAAACTGCTACCGAGTTCAAGGACTTAGGAGCTCTTGACTGAAAAGCAAACCTGGCAAAAAGTCAAAGATAATGAGGTCTAAAAGAGGTTGGCAGAAATAAATTTCTGGGAAAATCTTGGTAGTCAGAGTTCAGGCTTCATGCCAAAGCCTCCTCCCTACATCGATACACAGCACAGAAGCTGGAAGGACAGCGTGGGAGGGGCCCAGGGGGGACAGACGGCAGCATTTCTCCTGCACGGGCAGAACAGATGTGCATAGTGGCCACACACTCTCACATGCGCACTCCCACAGGCTCACACACAACATTCCCACACACTCATACATACACACACGCTCTCACAAAACACAGTCACACATTTTCCCTAGAGAAACCCAACCTAAGAAAAGAAAAGGTAACCTGGAAGTCACCAGCCTGGAGTTGCCCTAGTCCCTCTGTCCCTTCAGAGAGCAGGAAGTGACTCCGCAGCAGGGATCTTATCAGTCCAGCCCAGAGGCTTCTCCGGAAGGACATCCACAAGCCAACGTCAAACACCCACCAGACTTGACAACAACCCTGAAGAGTCCAAGCCAAGCCAGGGCCTGTCTCCTGGGAACACAGTCTGTGGGGGGACCAAGACCACAGTCCTGGCATGGTGTGAAAAAGGTCACACTCAGAAGAGGGTCGGGAGTATGTGCGATCAGGGCTGGGCCTGAGGAATCCTCCAAGTAAGGCTTCTCCAAGTGCCACCAAGTGCCTCTGTGGGCAGGAAGGAGATCGGACCCAGCTGGGAGTGCAGAGAGCAGAGCAAAGAACAGCTTTGGGGCTGGCTGCAAAGGGCCTTGGAGACTCACTTTCCCAAGATTTTCCAGGGGCTCAGGACTCAGTGCAAGCCAGGCCTGGTTGCACACACTGTAATTCTAATACTCTGGAAGGCCCAAGGCAGGAGGATCACAACTTTGAGTCCAGCCCAGCTAATTTAGCAGCTTAGCAAGACGTTATCTCAGAATAAAAAATTTTCAAAGAGCTGAGGATATAGTGCAGTGTGAGAGACCTGGGTTCAATCCCTGCTGCTGGAAAAAAAAGAAAATTCATTGCAGAGTAAACTCTCTTGCCCTACGGGGGGCCGTGGAGGGAAAGCGGCATTTGCCGCAGGGCCTGCCCTGGCACCCCAGCAGTCGCCTGTCACTGGCCACTCCTAAAGGAAGGCCAGCTTTCGAGAAAACACCGTTTCTTATTATGCTTCCAACCTACAAGGGCAGCTCCTCTTGGTGAGCGGTTTGAATGTGCAGAGGGACAAGGAAGGCAGTGGGGGGACCCTGACACCCCCCGTCTTGGAGCTGCTCAGCACGTGTCCACCCTGCAGCCCTAATGGCAATCCCTCACCCCGGACTCGCCGAGAGCCCTGACAACGACACCAACAGTCTTCATCTCTCTACAACCCCAGCCCTGACCGCCTGCCTGTCTGCTAGGTTTCTTCACATGGGGCTTCAGCAGAAGGCCTCAGAGGTCATCCCGGCTCCTCAGGACAGTGGCTAGCACACAGTAGGTGTTTAGGAAATGTCTGATGGTGAATGAATCCAAGTATACTCCTCTAGGGTGCTTACTTGGGAGCCAACTGTGGGCACTGTTACAGGTGCCTGGAACTCGGCAACGGACAGAACCAGCAAGGAGGCCCCGCCCCACAGGGCTGAGTCTAGCGGGCACCCTGGTCTCAGCACCTCCACCACACAGGACACCTGCCTCACCAGGAGGTGGAGCACCATGCAGCCTGTCAGACACGGGCAACACCCAGGTTCTGTGACCCGCTAAGCGCCACTTGTCTTCAGGCACAGTCCAGCACCACAGGAAGCCCCCGCCACACGTCTCCTGACATTCGCTCCCCCTGCTATGCTTGTCACCCCCTTGCTGTCCCCCTTGCTCCCTGTAGAGAACCAGGCATCGGGGCTTTCCACCTTCCTGCCACACACAATACTCCTGACTTGGGGCCGCTGCCAGATGCTGCCAGCACCGGAACTGCATTATCTCATTCACTCCTCGAAACACCCAAGGCTAGACAGGCAGTAGAGCTGGACCAGAACCTGGGCCTGGCGAGGTGATGTGCACCGCCTCCTCCCCCACCGTTCCTTCCCTTCGGTGAAATACCTCCACCCACCTGGTACGGGGTCTAGCGCCCCTACTTGCTCAGGACTGAGAGGGTCCCTGGGATTCAGGGCTTTCAGTGTTAAAGTCAGGAAAGTCTTAGGCCACTGCCACCACCCTAAGCAGGGTCCTCCTCCTCCTGGTTCTCTGCCAGGCCTTACCTCCTGCCTCCTAAGCCCACCCTGGCGTCAGTCCTCCAGTAACCCAGCTGTACACTGTTCTCAGACTACAGGGTCACAACCATGTCTAAAGTCTGCTCCTGGAACTCCCTGTGCCGCCCTGTGACTTAATCCGGCTTCCTGAGCCCAAACCCATTAAGACCTCTTGAAGCAAATGCTCTTGCCGGGTTTGAGCCTCTGAGCTGCTAACAAGCCTGCGGGCAACACACATCCCGGAGGCTGTGTGCCTGTCCTGAATTGCAAGCTCTCCCTGGCTAGTGACCTGCTCGCTCTGTTCTGTCTGATGCCCCTCTGACACCTGGTGATGTGCCTGCCCAGAGTAGGTACTCACTAAATGCTAACCATTGTGATTGAGAGCAGGGTTCCCACTCCTGCCTGCTCGAGATGAGGCTCTGTTTAAAACTGCAGATTTCCAGCCCCTACCTTGGGCCAGAAGAATCCATACCCGCCGAAGAGACATTTGGAAACCTATCATGCCAACCATTCTTTAGTTCAGTGGGTTCTCAGAGCCTGTCACAGCCCAGCAGCCTTGCTGTCACCTGGGGTTTGTTAAGAACACAGGCCCTAGGCCAGTAATACGGCTCAGTGGCACAGAATTTGCCTGGCAAGCGTAAGGTCCTGAGTTTGATTCCTGGTGCCACCCCCCCAACCCCCCCCCTGCAAAAAACCACAGGCCTAAGACCTGCTGTATCAGGACATGTAGGAGGGCTCTGCACTCAGGATTCCAACAAGCTGTCCCATGATGCTCTGATTGGACTAGCTCAGAAAAACATTAGTGCAGTAGAAGAATAATGGGACAAGCCAGAGCTGGGCTGGAATCCAGTTCAATTAACTTCTTTCACCCTCAGTCCATGCATCCCCTGAACAAGAATTATGACCTCTGACCTCATTTGGTGGTTGTGATGATTATCTGAGATCCACATAAAAATTCATGTCCAGAATCTGGCACACAGGAGAAGCCAAGGAATGCTGCCCATTCTTCCCCGGTGGCCCTCTTATAACACCCATGAAGCTGGGAAAATTATAGTTTCAGAGGATTAAGTGATATATACAAGGTCACTTGCAGGGCAATAGCATGAAGATAATGATTCTAGGCCTGATCAGGTCTCTGACAGAACCCAAAAGGTCTACTCTGCATAGTTCTGGCATCTCCACCCCCAGTCACACTTGACAAGCAGGGACAGACAAACCCCAAGGGTGCCAAGGGCTGCTGCCGCTCCATCAGGTTTCCTACGGCTTGCAGCTGTCCTGCATATTTCATACAGCACCCATCTCGCCTGTGTGTCAAAAATCCTCACGGTAGAGGCCAATGGGGACAGTTCTGAGAAGTCTCAGCAAACCTCCCGCCTCTTCCGGAGCTTCTCAAATGAGAAACACTGGCTTTCACACATGTCAAAGTCCTACAATCTTCCACCATTTGCCAAGCATGAGGTCACTGAGACGGGCAGGAACCCACCCCTGTGAAGCCAAAGGGGCTCAGGAGCAAAAACCATTCCCCAGTGTCCAGTGCCAAGCTGGCCGGGTAGCTGGGGTCCCAGGGGTGCTCTAGGGGAATGAGGAGGTGGGCCAGCTGAAATGGCTCCAGCAGAAGTAATAACCAAACACCCAACTCCACATGGCCTCAGGGAAGGAAGACCTCATCTCATGGAAGAACAGAGATGCAGTCTTTACACCAAGCAAAGGCCCCCTGATGTCTTGTTGGTTAGAACTAAGTGACATGTTCAATGCCTCAACCAATCACAGGTAAGCAAGTGAAATTACTGGGGCCAGAGTCCACCCAGAGTGAAGCACCCAGCTGGAAAGGCTGACAGTGAACAAACCCAGGGGTCAGTTCAGAAGGAGGAATACAGTTGGATGTGGAGAATGCTGGATTAACAACCAGGGAGACTCTACTTGGCCACGATACGTGTGACCCCACCAACACCAAAGGTAAACACCATTCCTTGCAAGATGCCACTTCTCTGGGACAGAGGCAACACTTATAACTCGGCCCTGTCTTCCATTGTAGAAGCTCCACCCTTACTTCCTTATGCCCGTTCCCTCTGCTCAAGGCTCGGCTCATGAAAGTCTATGGGTGGACCAGGACAACACAGCAATCACCGATGAGCTCTGAGCCCAACTCTATGATTGGGAGCATGAAAAGCCAGCAATGGCTCTCAGAGCTGGCTATTTGGTGGACACACACCGAGAGGCAGTGCAGGGGAGGAAAACAGCCCTGAAATGGGAGTTATGAGATAACACACAGCACCACCACCAGTGGAGGACAGCGCTTCCCAGTGACAGCTTACTCTGACCAGGCACTGTGTTAGGCAAGCACTTTTAGGTAGTATGGGTTTTCCCTCATTTGGTCTTACAAGCCCCCCAAAACTTTGGCACTATCACTACACCTATGGTTTATCCCCCAAAAGGTCTGTGTGTTCAGAGGTGGAGCTTTTGGAAGATGATGGAACTCGGGGGTGCTACACTTGTCAGCTGATTAACCCACTGATAAGCTCACAGCTGAACATGCTATCAGAAGATGGGGCTTCACTAGAGGAGCTAGGCCACTGGGATATGACCCAGAAAGCTGTATCCTTGTCCCCAGCTCCTTCTTGTCCCTTTCTCTCTCTGCTTCTGACCACCATGAAGTGGGCCCATTTCCCCCGCCAGGTCCCTCCACCATGATGTTTCTGCCTCAGCTGACTTTGGACTGAAACCGTGAACCAAAATAAATCCTTCTTCCTTTAAATTGTGTATGTCAGGCACTTTGTCTCCACTCATCCCCCAAAGATGACTAATACACTTAACAATAAAACAGTAATTTTTGGAATCCAGAAACTGATGATGTAGCTCAGGGGTAGAGCACTTGTCTAGCATATGTGAGCCCTGGGTCTGATCTCCAGCACTACCAAATAATAATCATTTCTGGAATCCAGAACTCCAAAAACCGAAAGTTGGTTTCTGTTGTGATTTACTGACTGGGCAGCTCAAATGCACTGATGTGATGCTGTTTACAATCTCTTTACCACTTTTGTGATGACTCCTGATATATTTCGATGTGGAACTACTGATCTGTTTTATTATGAAGTGCTGCCCTAGACCCTACTGGGAGTGTCACATAATGTGCAATATACGTACCATATTCTGGGAACTTCTGCATTCTGAAACACATTTGGCCCCAAGGGATTCACAAAGAGGACTCTGGGTGTATATATCCAGACTTTACCAATGCGCTACACAATGTGAAGTATTCCCTTAAGAAGTAAGGGAGCATCTTAAACTCAAGCAGCTGAACTCCAGGCCAGCACTGTCACCCCCTCACCTTGCTTCTGCCACTTGCTGTTGGGGGCTCTAAGGAAGATATTTCCCTCTCTGAGCCTGTATTCTCATCACCAGAACATCAGTGGATTTCAATGTTTGCTTGTTTGTTCACATTTCTTCAGTGGGACCTCACGGGGAAAAGTGTCACTGCGGCAGTGTGTGTGACCTGCCCACCTGCCACCAGGCCCCTTAAGCATGCTCCAAAAGTGGTTCCCCAACAGCAGTGTGGAAACTGTTCTATGGCAGGATCAGTAAGGTCTTCTGTGCTTCTAACAAGGCAAACAATTTTTCCTGAGAAGGAAGAACGGCTGGGAGGAACTTGAACCAGATGTGGACAGCTGGGTAACCTTTTAATCTGTAGCAAGGATTCCAGAGCGTTCTGAACAGCATGAGCAAAGATGGAAAGACAAGCAGGGGGTCCAAGAGACTAAACTGGCCAAAGGATGTAGAGGAAGCAAGATGATGGGCAGCCATGCTGGAAAGGCTGGCTTTGCCAAGCAGATGAATGTCAGGAATCCTCCTCCCTCCCACCTGGAAGCTTGACAATTCCTCCAAGCACAAAGCCAGGCCAAGAGCTGGGCAATCCCAGCACACTGAAGGCAGCCACAAGAAGTCAAGGTCCTTCCCCGCTGACTGCCATGACCATGAGGTCCAATGCCTAGCTCAGTGCCATCAATCCAAAAATGATGACCTGAGGTCTGACACCAACGCCTGTCCTTCACCAGAGAATAGGACAGAGTTTTGACAGCAGGACATTGACCTGGAAAGACCAAGATGGACAGCCAGTGTGGCAGATTAACTATGGTCAACTTATAACACCCAGCTGAACAGAATCAGCATGGTGCTGGGTGTGGAAGGCACACCTGAGGATTGTTGCCAACAGCATAAAAGGAGAACTGGAGGGGAAGATGGTGGGCTGTGGATCCTCCCGGAGAAGTTTGTCCTGCTGGTCTTCCTGATATAAACTCAGCTGTTATCGTCAGAGGAGCTCAGGTCCTATTGGTCACTGAGGATGGTTGCAGTTCTTTTTGGGGAGCTCTGGTCCTTACTTAGAGCATCACTTTTTGGCTCCAGTACAGATCCTTCAGCCTGCTGGTACAGACTTTCTAGTTTCTACCACTGATCTGTGGGCCCTCCCAGTGCAGGTCCTTGAAACAGACTTACATAAGACATTGTTTGGGCTCTGGGCCTCTGGTTGGACTCATGGACGACAAGGCCATGGACTCTAGGTCTTTAGCTGGTTTTGTGGAGGACACTGTCGTGGGATCCTCAGCTGGATTCTTTGGGTCTTGTTATGGTTTGTGTCTGAATGTCCCACCAAAGCCTCATGTGGTTATGGGAGGCAGGATTTTTGGAGGTGGCTAAACCTAGAGTTTGTGATTGGTTCATTGTCCATGGCTGGGATTAGTGGTGTGAGTGCTACACCTGCCCTAGGGCAGGTAGCCTGCACACAAGGGAGGAAAAGAGGCTTGCTCTGCCCTTTTGCTCTTGTTGCTTTTGTTGTCTTGCATCACCCTGAACTGTTAGCCCTCTGCCACACCACCCTGCCTTGGAGCCAGCTGATTATGGACTGAAACCTCCATAAACTGTGAGCTAAATAAACCTTTCCTCCTTTAACTTTGGGTGTTGGGTATTTTGTCTCAGCAACGTGCGGAAAAAAAAAAGGTCTCTAGTATGAATACAGATCTCCTGCACTCATTCGCATCTTTGGTTGAATACTATAAAACAGTCCTATAAATTATGTGTCCTGTATTAAATCTTTGCCCTTGCAAATCCTGACTACAATAGCCAGTGATGATCTCCCTGGTGTCCCTCCCTATCTAGTGGGGGCAGTCTGACTCCTATGGGTCTGCTGTGTCCTAGCAACTTCCCAAGAAGCCATTCCTAAGCAGCATGGCCATTTTCACCTCATAGCAGAGACTCTAAGTTAAATCTCAGCCTGGTTTCCAAAGAAGCCCCTCGGTCCACCAATGACTCTTCCCAAAGCAGAAGAGCACAGGGCATGAATCAGACTCGGGTGGTCCAGCTTGCCCTCAGTAGGGGAACCATGACACCATCCACTTCCTTTCTTCAAACAGTAGAAATCGCACCTATGGGCACAGGGAAGAGCTTCAGTCACACTCAGTGTTCCAAATATATCTATGGCCAAGCTTTGGACCATTTCCCTACTGACACATCACTAAGAGGTGATTAAAATGTCTCAAAGTCTTACGGAATCAGTCAGGCAATATCCCTTAAGAGAGAAACTACCATTTGGGGCCTAACTGTTCTAAGTGTGCTCCATCACGAGCTTGCCCAAGAAGGTTAACAGGCGGGAGAGGAGAGAAGCGGGCACTGCCTAGAGAGGAAAGGGCTGTCCACGGGGCTGGCTGGGCCTCCCAGGGGGACTGTGTTTGTCACTGAACTAAGCAGGACTCCATTCTAGGTCTCTCACTCGCTTTCCTCCTACCCAGGATAATGACTAAAACTTGGGGCTGGGGAGGCAGCTTAGTGGTAGAGTGTTTGTCTAGCATGCACAAACCCGTGGGTTTCACAAAAAAAATAAAGTGAATACCAGGACTTAGCCTGCCTCGCCCAGGATCACACAGAGCCACTGGGGAGAGTGAACACCAGTTTATGATGTATGAACCCACTGAACCTTCACAGCCAGCTGTATGGAGCAGGTATTATTACCCTGCCTTACCATGGGGGAAGGCAGGCTCAGAGAGGTTAAGCAACTGGCTCAAGGTCACTCAGCCAGCGACAGAGAGTCCAGATGCCAGATCGGTGTACTTCACACACAGCTGTGAACCTTGCTGTTTGGAGGCTGGAGGGTGACAGTCCATAGAAACAGGACAACTGAGACTACTTTCTCAGGGGCCAAGACTGCTCTGAGAGCCAACCAGGAACCAACACACAGCGATCGACCCATCTTCCCAAGGACCCCAGGGCTACTTAGCTCTAGGCCAGGGCTCCTCAAGTTTCCCTGTGCCCACATGGCCCCTGGACACCTTGCCAGGATGCAGATTATGACTCCGCAGGTCTGAGGTGGGCCCACGGGTCCGCACTTCTCACATCTGGGTGGTGTCCGCACAGTGGGTTCCTGGACTGCACTTCAGGTAGCAGGAGCCTAGACTTGGGTAGAACTTTCTCACCCCCTCAAACCTATGTGAACACTCTCTTGCGGGGACTGCCTGGGCCTGGTGCAGAGCCAGCTACCATAGCATTTTCTTTTATAAGACGGAGCAAGTCAAATGGTGACCTCTGTTGGCTATGAGGTAGACGACCAATTTCTGGGTTCTGTTTCCGACTTGACCTTTGTCCTTCCCTTCCTTATCCATCTCTTCGCAAAATGTCTAAGCCAGCTTATCTCAGAAGTCAGGCCGGGGCAGCATGCTGGGCAGGTGTCCCCTCCTTAGAGTCCCTGATCCAGAGGAGCTGCCAGTGTTGCAGAGCGGGAGGAGCATGGGGAGCAGGTGAGCGGTCTGCTCGCAACCCACCAGGGTTCCTGCATCACTCAGAGAACAGCCAGAGCCCACAGGCTCTGGGCCCTCAGCCTTCTGCCCTTCAAGTCCCATCCCTGGAATACACTTTGCCAGCTTCTTCAGTCTTATCTCAGATCTGCCTTCGCAGGAGGGCCTGCTCCGGTCACCCTAGGAAATCCAGTTCACCATTTAAACTAGCAGTCCTGTACTGCCGCCGCCACCCACCCTCAAGGCACCGGCTTCCCTTCCCCTCCTTGCTCCTCCCACAGCACTCACCAGCACAGGGCATCCTGTACATTTTACTTAATGACCTTGCGGGCTGTCGCTCTCCCTGCCCCATCCTCGCAGAATGCGGCTTTGTGAGGACTGGGCTGTCTGTCTGCTTTGTTCACTGAGCTGTCCCCAGGGCTAGCACTCAGCGAGTGCTCAGTATCTGTGGGATGGATGGATGGATGAATGAATGAAAGAGGGGCCTGCCTACTATGGTGTCAGGCTCGGTGATGACCAAGTTCATCTTTTGATCTCAGTTCTAAAACGAGGAAACTGAGGCTGATTTGCTAAGTGGCCTGACCAAGGTCACACAGTCAAGAAGCAGGAGGGCCAGGAACGAAGGCCCAGTCTGGCGAAGAATGTACTCTTTTCTGTTTGTAGCTGCCTTCAAGGTAACTGTCTCAGCATGGCAAACATGCTTTCACTTGGGGACTTCACCAAGTCTGCCCAGAATTCGTGCTAATGCTCCCAAGGGAGCCTACGGAGGAGCCATTCCACCCCAAGCCAGAAAGAAGCCACTGCCAGCCCCAGGGAGCCCCCATCAGAGAGAGGAAGGGGAGAACCCCCCTTCAAACACTTCTCTGAACACTAAGGCACAGCCCCAGTGATTCTGGTTTGGTTTCATCCTTTTCTTGGCTTTATTTTTTATCTTTCTCAGCAATCTCTTTGACCTTTTCAAGTCTGGGTAACCTTTGGCCATCAACAGCTGCTGCTTACCATGTGAGTCTTTGTGACAAAACTTCTCCCCCCGCTGAATTTCCCAAAACGGAGCTTGCGCACAGATGTGTGGACCACAGTGCCCTGCTCACCAGCCCACAAGTTGCTCATGACTGTAGCTTCGTCACATGAGGTGAGCCCTGGGACAAGGACCCTTGTGGAGAAGATACAGGTAGTAGGATGGGCCCGGGCCACCAAAAGCCCATCTGCCTTCTCGTCCCAAGGACCGCCCTAGCTCAGGTCCCCACCTCCCACTCAATCACATTAAGTCCCTTTTCTTTCCATCACTTCCCACTGTCTGAAGCCACCCTGTTTATTTATTTCTGTATTTACTTATCAGATGTCTCCTCAGTGCAAGGCAGTGCATGAGGGTAGGGGCTTGTTCGGCGCTGTTCACCACTGCTCTGTGACTGGCACAGGTGGACACACACATATTGGTGGAATGAGTGAGGCAAAGAGCAAAAACAAGTAGATTTTGGAAGGAAAATAGAAAACAGGAGACTCACAAATGAGCCCATTTAATCCTAACATCAACCTGCACAAAAGAGGTCATTATGCCACATAGCTGGGGAGAGACAGAGCAGACCCAGGACTGTCCAAGTCCAAGAAGAAAAGAAGATGGTGCTGGATGTGGTGGCACATGCCAGTAATCCCAGCACTCTGGGAGCCTGAAGCAAAAGAACTGCAAGTTCTGGCCCAGTCTGGGCAACTTAGCAAGACCTTGTTTCAAAATAAAAATAAAAAAGTGCTGAGTTTAGCTCACTGTAAAGGTCCTGTTCAATCTCTAGTACAGAGATGGAGGGGGGAGGGGGAGGAGAAAGGGAGGAGAGGGGACGGGACAGGGAAGGAAGATGGGAGGGAGAGAGAGAGGCATAGCAGGAAGGAGGGGAAGAGGGAGAGAGGGAGGCAGGCAGAAACAAGGACAAAGTGGTGAACCTTCCAAGAAGGGCAAAGTCAAGTTGCCTTAGGAGCCCCAAAAACAAACACTTTTCCCTCAAATACAGACTTCACTGAGATGAATCAACATTTCCCCCCAACCTCCACCAAGGCAAGATCTGCATTTGCCCCTGGCACTACTGTAGTCCCTACATTTACCCAAGAAAACACCTGCCCATGGCAGGAGGAATTATAATCCTTGATTTGAAATCATACTACAAAGCTACAGTAATAAAAGCAGTACAGTACCAGCAATAAAAACAGACCCAAGGACAAATGGCACAGAATAAAGGATTTAGAAATAACTTTATGCACACCCAGCTACCTTATCTTTGACAAAGAAGCAAAACACTTTCACTGGAGGAAAGATAGCCTCTTTAATAAATGGTGCTGGGGAAACTGGCTTTCCTCATGCTGAAGATTAAACTAGACCCATCTCTCTCACCATGCACTAAACTAAAGTCCAAATAGATCAAAGATCTAAATATTAAAACAGAAACAATCTGCTGGAAGATAGAATAGCTAAAACTCTTGAAGACATAGATGGAGGCAAAGACTTTATAAACAAAACTCCGATTGCATAGGAAATACTACGAAGAATCAATAACTGGGATCACACCAAATTAAAAAGCCTTTGCACAGCAAGAGGAACCAGCAACAGAGTAAAGAGACAACTCACAGAACGGGGAAAAAATTCTGCCAGCTATTCCTCAGACAAAAGACTAATATCTAGAATACACTGTATAAAAAACTTTTAAAAAAATCTGATTCTCCCCTAAATTTAAAGATCCAATCCAAAAAAGGGCATCTGAAATGAACAGGCACTTCTCAGATGAAGAAGTGCAAACAGCAAATAAATACATGAAAAAATGTTCAACAGTACTGGTCACTCAAGAGGGGCACATTAAAACAACACTGAGATTCCACCTCACTCCAGAAAGAATGGCGATCATCAGGAAACCAACCAATAACAAATGCTGGTGGAGCTGTGGGGAAAAAGGAACTCTTCTCCATTGTTGGTGGGAGCATGGATGGGTGCAACCACTGTGGAAATCAGTCTGGAGATTCCTCAAAACACTAAAACTAGAGATTCCATTTGATTCTGTGCTCCTTCTAGGTATCTTTCTGAAAGAGTTAAAAGCATCACCCACAGTAATATATGCACACCCATGTTTATAGCAGCACAATTTATAATAGTTAAACCTGGGAAACAGCCGATGCCCATCAGTGGATGAATGGTTAGAGAAAATGTAGTGTTTACATGCAGGGGAGTACTACTCTGCAATAAAAAGGGATAAATTTCAGGTATTTTTAGGCAAATGGATGTATCTCGAAACCATAACTTTAAGGGAAATAAATCAGACACACAAATTAAATATTGCATTGTTTCTCTTGTGGGAGAAACCCAAGGGGTAAATAAGGAACAAAACGGAGGATATTGGGAAGTAGGAAAAGCACGTTCAAGAGAACAGGGAGAAGGGAAAAAGGATTTTAGAAAAAAGCATGGAAGGAAAAAAATGGAAACAAAGCTTCTGTAAATGGGGAGGGGGAGAGAGGTTGAAGGGAGGGGAGGGAGAGGGGGAAAAAAGAGGAATGAAGATTTATCATGTATAGGTACAAATGCTCCATGATGAATGTGATCATTACGTATGGCAAACATGTACTAATAAAAACAAGAATGAAAGAAACCTGCCCAAAGCAAGATCCCATACCTGAAGGTGTGCAAAACCAAGTTCTTATTTCAAGGCACTAATACCGTAAGAGACATAAACCGCCCTTGAGGAGAGTGTATGTGACACCCCTCTCCCGCTCTGGGGAGTTTCACTTAGGAGGCTGAAAATAGTAGGATGTCCTTTCTGGAGTGAGCAGCACCATTCACTCATTCATTTATTCTTTCATTCATCTGCTGGCCCGCAGGTCCTCAGGCAGCTCTGGGAACCCAGAGATGAGGCAGGACCAAAACCTCTGCCCTCCTGCCAGTCTCCTGGTGCCTGTGGTTTTGGCGGGTACTGAAAGACAAGCAAATATTAACAATACTTGCTTCCAAAACAAATAAGGCCACGTGGAGCTGCGCTCTGGAGTGGGATTTCGGCTGCAATTTGGATTCGACTGGCTGGAAGAACCAACTCGGACACCGGGGTCATGGACCAGCTCCAGGCCCGGGGCTCCTACTCCCATGCCCTGCTGCTGTGGGCAGGAGCCCCTCTCTCCGCCAGCCACCTCCATTTCCCACCACTCTTCAACACAGACTCACCTCTCCCTACAGTATCCTTCCTTGACTCTATTTCCCCTGTGTTCTCAACCTTGACCTCTCCAGGTCTGCAGCTCAGCATCCCACCGTCCGAACCCCAGGACTTGCTCCCCACCTGCCACCACCACCCTCTTCACACTCCAAGTCCCAGCTCCCCCGACCCCGGGGCCCCTGAACACCATATGTTTACAAGGCGCCCGATCGCAGGACCCTGAGCTCCCACACACACACACTCCGGCGGCCCCCCGCACACTCACGCTCCTGTGCTGAGGGCGCCCCCCGACATCGCCTCCAACTTCTTAGCAGCCCAAGGCCGGCGCTGGCCTCCTGGATCCCGGCGCACAGCGACTCCTTGAGCCCCTGACCGCGGACGCCACAGAAGCCAGCCCTGCGCGCCCGGACCCCGGGACGCCCGCGCGACCCTCGCCCCCG